>NC_080179.1:3299728-3414728 GCF_950295315.1 Erinaceus europaeus
AGATAAAAAGGGAGAGGAGATGAAGGAATATTCAGAGAAATTATTACAGAAAACTTCCACATCTAGACAGTGGTCAAAAACTAGATATAGTAGAAGCTGAAAGGAAGCCGGAGCTACTGAACCCCAAACAACTCTAAGAAATATCGTAGTAATATTGTTCAGAAGTAAGGACTAGGAAGAAATATTGCAAGCTTCAAGGGAAAGAAAGAAGCTGACATACAGAGGCAGAACCATCAGGCTGTCACCAGATTCTCAACACAGACCCAAGAAGCAAGAAAGGAATGGAATTATTATTATTATTATTTTAACCAGAGCACTGCTCAGCTCTGATTTATGATGGTGCAGGGGACTAAACCCGGGACTTTGGAGCCTCGGGTATGAGAGTGTTTTTTCATAACTATTATGCAATATACCCCCACCCAGGATGACATTTTATTTATTTGTTTATTTATTTATTTATTCCCTTTTGTTGCCCTTGTTGTTTTCTTGTTGTAGTTATTGTTGTTATTAATGTCGTCGCCGTTGGATAGGGTAGAGAGAAATGGAGAGAGGAGGGGAAGACAGAGCAGAATGACATTTTTATGGTATTAAGAGATAATAACTATCAGCCACATGTACTATGTCCTGCCAAATTATCCTTCAGGTATGAAGGAGAAATCAAAAGCTTCTCAAACATACAGAAACTGAAGGAATTCACCACCACCAACCCTGTCCTGCAAGAGCTATTGAAAGGGGCACTACAAGAAGAGAAGTAAACAGACTCTAACTCCAAAGGAGGCCGTCTGTAATAGAGTGTCACTGGAAACTCAGACAAAAGCAACAAGAGGACCGCCGTATAAGGAAAGGGAGGGCACAGAGGACAGTGGGGTGACCAGTGTGAGAAAGTCCAGGCCACCCAGCAGAGGCCTAGACAGCAGGACAGAAGCTCTTCACTCTCAGTCTTTGCCTCCCTCACCTTTGCTGGGAACATAACACAAATTGTTGGGTGGGAGAGGTGAAGAGAAGAAGGGTGACTACGGGGAAACTCCACATGCAAGTGGAACTTGGGAGACAGAGTTAGGAAGGAGGGAACATGGGGAGAAACTTGGACTTGAGGAAGGGGTACTGCAACAAAGCCAAGGACTCGGGAGAGAGAGGAACAGGGGGTCTGGGGGAAGAGGGGTTTGAGGCCCCTGAAGGGGGGATAAGAATGCACAGCAGACACTTGTTACGCAAACAGGGAAAGCTTACACATGTGGAAACAGTTGTACTGTAATTCATTAAATCCCCCATATATATATTTAAAGCCCTTTTCTGATTTGATTACATATTCCAGAAAAAATGTTTTGGAACTTATAAAGTTAAAACATGTTCTTCACAGATGTCACTGCTACTGGAAATGCAATTAAAAATTATTACCTTTATTTTTTTATTGGATAGAGACAGTCAGAAATCAAGAGGAAAGGGAGAGACAGAGAGGGAGAGAGACAGAGAGACACCTGCAGCCCTGCTTCACCACTTGCAAGACTTTCCCCCTGCAGGTGGGGACCAGGGGCTTGAACCGCAGTCCTTGTGCACTGTAACATGTGCACTCAACTGCCGCACTCCAATCTCTCCCTCCCTTCCTATCTCTCTCCTTCCCCTATCTCTCTCCCCATTTCTTTCTCTCTCTCCCTCCCTAGCTACCTCTCTCCCTCCCTATCTCTCTGTCTCCCACTTTATCTCTCCCTCCCTCCTTATCTCTCTTTACCCCTATCTCTCTCCTGCTCACTCTCACCATATGCAACCTATACAAACACATTTACTTTAGAAACATCACTAGATTGTGTTTTCACTCATCAAGAGTCTTAATAAAGCTGATTTTGTGTGAGTGTCCACCTGCTTCTCTGCTGGAAGTACTTAGACAATAGACAGTCTCCCCAGATTAATCACCAGAATTCAGCTTTCAGACTTGATGATCTGTCTCTACCAATATGTAGCTAGCAAATGTAGACTCTTCATGATCAGATATCCCCGAATCGCAGACTCTCACCTAGCACACAACTATCGTCCTCATACTTGTGTAGGACTGCAAGTCTAACAGTTGTCATTATTCAGAGACTGAAGGGTTTTCTCTTCACATGTAAAGGTGTCGCGGTGAATGGCGCCTGTCTTTTTTCAGTCGTCTTGGAGACAGGACTGCTTGTCTGAATATCTGACCAAATGACCTCCAAGACTCTTATTTGCCGGACCTGCTACCCAAATGTTTTCCCATAAGAATGTGTCCTATAGACCATCAACCCCACAATGAAATGATGTTGTAAAGAATGTGTCAATTTGTGCAGAAGACATCAAGGAATAGTATCACACACGGTGTGCCCACACTTTCTTAGCAGAAAGCAGTTTGAACTGAACGTTCTTCTATTTAGTAATGAATTCACAGAGTTAAGCTTCTTCACACTCATTCCAGTGTTTACATAGATTGTTTTCTATTATAAGTTGTATTTGTGACTCTTATAGTAATTAAAAAAATAAAATACTTTAGGTATGGCTTGGCATGGGTCTAAACAATTGAGAGGTTTATTACATCAAGGTACAGTGGTGTTATTTAGAATGGTATTATTCACAAGAAAAGTAGGCAGAGAGAGAGAGAGAGAAAGAGCCAGACATCACTATGGTGAATGTGCTGTCAAGGACTGAACTCAGGACCTCATAGTTGAGAATCCATTGCTTTATCCACTATGCCACCAGCCAGACCTAGCATGGCATTATTTAGGTACAGCAAGATAGTGGCAAACATCAGCTAGTCATTTTGATCATAGAACTATGAGTCTTTAGCTAGTTTTCCACATGCACAGGCCCTGGGAGAACCACCATGGCCATGGTCCTTGGGGAGCAGAGCAGGAACCAAGAGTGTGTAGGGAAAGAAAGGCTGGAAAAGAGAGGACAGGGAAAAGAGACGGACTTCCAGCAGCTGGCACTTAAATAAGTTACCACGTCCCCCCAACCCCTTGTGGGTTTGCGTAAGTTCCTACTGTGCAGCACATAGGTTGACGTCTGTCTGCTAACTACTTCCAACAGCCATATCCTAGTGGCACCCGTGTCCCAAAAATCTCGTAGAAAGAGGAAGGCAAAACTTTCAAATATATATGTATCTTCTTAAATAGCTTTATGATTAGTTCCACTGATAAACACATTTTTATCAACTGCATAACAATGTGTAGTGTACAGTGGAAAGCCGTGGATGGTGAAAGCTGTCTGGGGCTGCTAGCATAGTTCTGGAATCTAATCATTGATTTTTTTTTTTTTCGGCCAGGGATTATGCAGAAACTTATAATTGCGTTTCACTTTGGATTTACCCATCTTTATTTTATCTCATATTACAGTGTAATCGGAATCAGCCTGTTTTTATTCCTTTCCAAATCCCTTTGTTAAAGTACCTATTCAAAAGTCTTCCCAACGTTCATTTTCTCTGTCTTTTCTTATGATATTAAATCCCGATATCTGAAAATTCAACTATATAGTAGCATTATCATCTTCTTTTAAAAATACAGATCATATCTATTCTTCCAGCCTTTTTACATTATAACCATTTTTTTTTCTAAATCCTTGGCAGGTTGCAATTAGATTTCTAGTATTCCATTGTATTATAGTAAATACCATTATGTGGTAGAAATAATTCTCTTTGTTTAGTAGACTGTTCAGAAAGTCTGCAGAGATGACTCGGATACCAAATGCCATTCTCATTCTTTTATTGCAATTTTTAATCTTCTCTGGTTAACTATTCTTTCAATGGAGTAATTATTTTCATTCTAAAATTCAAAAATCAGGTATGTTTAATAGTGTTTACTAATAAAAATTGTAATGTCTCCTTGCTTTTCCCTTTCCCACAGAACAATATAAATATAGCTTTATTCTTTCTAAATTCTTTGACCCAAGCTTGTAGGAGGACTGTGCAGATCAACAGCTCAGTTTTATCCTTAGTAGTTAAGTGCATTTCTGACAGAAGATGCTGCTTGCATTGTAACTAGCTAGAGCTCACCACCTTGAAAATCTCACAAGGTCAGGGACTGTCCTTTCTTTGGAGCAGCTGTTTATATGCACACACACAAAAAAAAATCACCCCACATCATGGGCCACATGGAAAATAACTGAAAAGAATTCCCTAGCTTCCTCCCACACAAAGACCTCTAGCTTCATTTTCCCTGATCCCACCTTTGGATTCCACCTTCTGCTCCCCATAAAGAATTTTGGTCCATTCTCCCAAAGGAATAAACAACAGGGAAACTTCCAGTGGAGGGGATGGGACACAGAGCTCCGGTGGAGGGAACTGTGTGGAATTGTACCCCTGTGATCTTAACAACACTGTTAATCATTATTAAACCACTAGAAAAACATTATAAAAAAATCACACCACAAACAAAACTTGAAGCATCTATGTGACATATGCACATATGATCAAATGGACATGTAAACCTTGTGAAGGCAAGCATGAAGTCTACTGTATTTTTCTCAAATTACCCAGAGCTTAGCACAGTGCACTGGTACACAGATGTTCCTTAAGCATTCATTGACAAGATTCATGCGTGCACGCATGACTCTCACTGGTGTTTGGATTCAGTGTCCTGGCCCTTTGTTTTGTGTAGATACAACTTTAATGGAGATTCAAGCTAACCTTAGCCAGTCAGGAAAAGTGAGCAATGAAGGGTGCTTGGGGGGAAAGAGCTCTACAGTCTGGGTTGGAACAAACTTCTATTCTTACCTTTCCAGTCCTAGGGTTTGGGGCAAGTTGTTTGAGCTGTCTTAATAGCAACATCTTCCTCTATACGTAACAACTTCTCATATCTGTTATGAGAATTCAGCCTAACAGAGTGCATGGCCCCAGTTGGACTTAGACATTCATGATGACTAGGTTTAGAGGTACGTGGGAGCAAGGGGACATGGGTTTGGTTATCCGGCAACCTTGGCCATCTAACAATCACACTGTGTCAGTGGCACTCAGCAACAACCTCTGTCTCTCTGTGAATGCCGCTGACACAGTGTGACTGTGTGCTCTGGTAGCGGCAGACTCCGGCTGAGGCCCAGGGCTGAAAGTTTTCAATGTCCTGCTAATGGTTTTTTAATGGTCTTGGCAGACACGCCACAGAGAGCCAGACTCCAGGGCCAGATGGGTACACGAGGACCCAGGTTCAAGCTGCTGGTCCCCACATGCAGGGGAAAAGCTTCATGAATGGTGAAGCAGGACTACAGATGTCTCTCTCTCAATTTCTCTCCGTCTCTCTCCAATAATAAATAAATGAAACATTTGAAAAAAAGAGAGCAAGAAGACTCCTCTGGACTTCAAGCTCCTGTTTTTGTTGTGGACACTAACATTTCCCTAGAAGTATACCAAACAAAGGGGGAGCTGACATGGGAAGGGGAAAGGAAAGGGAAATAGTCTGAACAATATTCTAACCAACACGGTAAGTAGAAATGGGGATAGTCAGGAGTCTTTTCTCCCAGTCCCTTCTGACTCGGCAGAATGAGTGTATGTAAGCTTCATCTGTAATTGTCACACATGCAGGCAAGTAAACTTATAAAAGAAACAGCTCTATAATTCTGACAAGGTCAAGGACTTCCATTATGGAATGATAGTGACCAGGGACTTTTACACATATGTGTGGTTTTGGTTGGCAGGAATATGAAGGGAGTGTCACACCATCCAGTCTGGATAACATAGGAAAAGCAATATGGCCACCTACACAGAAGTCCCGAAGACTCATTCATCCCTATCTTAGTGTGGTCAACGGAAAAAGAGTCCTGCTACCATTTAGAATACTTATTGTTTTTATCATTTATTGCCATCACGGCTGTCACTGGGGCTCTGTACCTATTTACCTGATGATTTCCCTTTTCTCTTTCTTTCCCTTTTTGAAAGGATAGAGACAGAGAGACACTGAGAGGGAAGGGGTAAGGAAGAGAGGGGGAGCAAAAGAGAGACACCCACTGCTCTATTGCATCTCCCGTGAAACTTCTCCTCTGCAAGTGGGGCCTGGAGGTAATGGGGGTTTGAACCAGGTAATGACACATGGTAATGTGTGTACTCTGCCAGAAGTGCCGTGGGCTGGCCCCCTAAATGCTTTATTCTTAAGTGACAGCTGAACACATTTTGGAAAGTTAGGAACTGTGGTATGGTATGGTTTTTAAATTGCTATTTTCATTAAATCATCAGAGGTTAAAAAATGTTATATGAATATGAGAAGCAAGAAATCATTTTCACAAAAAGCCTTAGTGTGGGGGGGGTGCCATCACACCAATACCTTAATTTCAGACACACCATGATAGACTCACTGTCTGGCTTCATGCCACCAGTTTTGTGGTGGTGTGTCACAACAACCCTAGACTGGTGCCGTCACCACATTCTCTTGTGACCACCACTTTAATGCCTTTGAAGCCTCCAGGACAATAAGACACCATCCTGGCCACCTCTAATTTCCATAATGTAGCCACTGATATGAATAGAAGCTGAGAAGTAGTGACAAAAAGAACCATCCATTTCTTGCTTTATTCCTGTTTGGCCTTATGCATCCTTTTTCTGGTCCCCACTATCTACACAAACTGAGCGCTTCTCGACATGAGAGAACATGAACAAACCTGACTGTCTTTACCAGCTGCCTCCCCCACACACCTGTCAGGGAGTCACTCTGTCCAGAAGAAACACACACACACTTGACCTGAGCGAGAGGAACCACAGACACTGCTCCTATCACATTCATTTTTGCCACGGATAGCTCACATCGCTGCAGTCTGCTGAGAAATCAGACTCGTGTGAATCTATACCATTTGCCCCTCTTTTTCAGTTGAGGGAAAACTACATCAGAAATAAGTTTCAGTGTTCAGTAACTAATGGAAGCCACCTCTGAGCCGACTAATTTGGAAGGAACCAGGCGAAACTTCAGGGCGCCCACAAGGAGCCCAGTGCGATGCTGAGGAGCGCTTGTCTGAATTCTGAGCTGTAGAGTCCGCGAAAGCACCAGCTCCTCACTCAGGTGAGTGCCAGAGGCAGATGTTCCAGCACCTCTAACCTTCCATACCCAGAGGTGCCAGGCTTTTGGGGCTAATTAGGTTTTTGATTCCCTCCAAACAGCTGGCTCCAGGCAAACTATCTACTCCCAGAGACCGAAATCTATTCCAGAGTGGATATTGCAGGATGTTTTCCCACAGGCTTAATGCAATTTCAATAATCTTTATGTACAGTGTGGGTTTTTAACAAATGCCGTCTGAATGAGTTACTAATTACTGATTATAGGCAGTGGTACAAGAATGAAGTCTCCCAGCTTTCCCAAGCGTTAGGACGGACACTCCTTCAGAATTCCTCCTGACAGCTGTTTACTTGTTTTTGGATTCCAGCACTTGGTCTCTTCTACTTCAACATCTCCACCCAGACACTAAAATAATAAAGCTAAAGAGCCCTCGTAAAACATCAAATCTGGAGGGGGCGGTGAGAAAAATCTAGGGGACCCTTCCACTTGAAGCCTCTTCCATTAATGTCTATCTGTCATAGTTTCTCATCACCCAAGAAAAGAAATCAGAACAAATGTTCCTGTCATAACACATGCAGGAAATAACTAGATTGAAAAGAGATGATTGGGGAGGGGGCTGGGCAGCGGCGGACCCAGTTAAGCGCACATAGTACTAAGCCCGAGTACCTGTGCAAAGACCCCGGCTCCCCACCTGCAGGGTGGACGCTTCACAGGCGGTGAAGCAGGTCTGCAGGTGTCTGTCTTTCTCTCTCTCTCAGTTTCTTTCTGTCCTACCCAGTAAAAAGGATAAAATGGCCTCCAGGAGCAGTGAATTTGTAGTGCTGGCACTGAGCCCCAGTGATAACCCTGGAGGCAATAATAATAACAGTAATAATAATAAAGATATGGTTTTTATTGTATTTATTTTCAGTTGGTATAAGAATATACCACCAAGGAGGATGGAATTGTTCATAAACACAGATATACAGCTGACAAAATAAAAGTATATGTGACAGAATTATGACCATTAGGTTGCCGAGACTCTTCTCCTAGTAGAAATTATTGGAAGTTATCTGTCTGTGCAGGGACTGTATGACTGTGCTTCAAATGTGACCATACCACGCATCAACAAAAGTTGAGAAAGAAGATCAGAAAGGGACACTGAAAGCAGGATCGGACTAAATTGAGAGCAGGGCACCAAAGTAAAAGCCCTGTGGTGAGGGGGAGGGTGGACATTCGGCTTCCCAGGGCGGTGGGTGGGATGGGACACAGTCTTTTGGCGGTGGGAACGGTATTTATGTACACTCCTATTAAATTGTAGTTATATAAATCACTATTTAATATGAGAGGTGAAAAATTGATTGTATGTCTCGAACTTTTTAAAGCACAGACTGAGTGTTTTTAATACATAGGCTGAGACTTTGATATGTTGACTCTCTCAAAAGCCTAGACCAGGGAGAACAGAAGCAACCGGTGGCACAGCTATATACAAGAATCTGAGTATTATATAGCAAAACCTAACAAAGGGACCTTTTAAAGTTAACCCAATTACCAAATAATGTGATGATAACAATAACTATCTATTGTCTTCTTGAACCCTAAGACAGCAGGAACCTCACATTTCCACTATAGAGCCTATATTCCCCCCAGTCCTGGAACCTTAGGGTGGGGCGCACTTTCCTGCATGCTGCTCTCAATTAGTATCAAATAATATTGCATCCGCTGATCCCAACCTAATCAACGCAATGAGTGCCACCCCAGCATGCTTCACTTCAGACTGTGTCCGGAGACTTCAGGTGTGGAATGACAACCCTTCAGCTTCATTACTCGGGTGAGACCTTTCTTTTCATAGTATTCTCTAATTCCATCTCAGGTGGTTCACTTTCTAACAAAGCCCCAAAACCTAGATATAGGCCAGGTTCCGTGAGATAGAGCCTATGTTCACGCGTGCACATAAACCAGGGCAAAATATATACCTGAAAGCAGAAGTACACAACAGTCTGCAGTGAGGACCCCCCCCAACACTTCATCTGCACTATTCAAGCCTTCAGGTCCATAATGGTTCAATAATTTGTTTGGCTTTGTATGTTAACTCTCTTTTCAGCCACCAGGTTCCAGATGCCAGCATGACGCCGACCAGACTTCCCTGGACAGACAACCCCACCAATGTGTCCTGGAGCTCTGCTTCCCCAGAACCCTGCCCCACTAGGGAAAGAGAGACACAGGCTGGGAGTATGGATCCACCTGTCAATGCCCATGTTCAGCGGGGAAGCAATTCCAGAAGCCAGACCTTCCACCTTCTGCATCCCACAGTGACCCTGGGTCCATGCTCCCAGAGGGATAAAGAATAGGAAAGCTATCAGGGGAGGGGATGGGATACGGAGTTCTGGTGGTGGGAACTGTGTGGAGTTGTACCCCTCCTATCCTACGGTTTTGTTAATGTCTCCTTTTTTAAATAAATAAATAAAAATAAAATCACTAAGCTCACAAGTGTGCTGTGTCTCTTCTCAATCCACCTCTTATCCAAGATGTCATATGCGTCAAAGACTCGGGCTCCATGACTACAGCAGAATACAGACAAACTCAGCCGACACAGACAAGCAGGGCAGGGTTGGGCTGTAGTGCACCGGGTTAAGCACACATAGTGTGAAGCACAAGGACCCGAGACAAGATCCCGGTTCGAGCCCCCAGATCCTCACTTGCAGGGGGGTCACTTCACAAGTGGTGAAACAGGTCTGCAGGCATCTTTCTCCCCTCTCTGTCTCCTCTTCCTTTCTCAATTTTTCTCTGTTCTGTGCAATAAAATGGAAAAATCTGACCACCAGGAGTAGTTGATTCATATTGCCAGCACCAAGCCCCAGCAATAACCCTGGAGGCAGAGAGAGAGAGAGAGAGAGAGAGAGAAGCAGGGCTGAGGTGACCATCACCCTCTGCTCTGGTGACAGTTCCAGTTCTAGAAAAGCCCTCTTTTCTAAAGGAAGTTCAAAAGTCTCCATGCTTAGCATGCCCGACACTTGTAGGTATGAAATTAGCTTAGCTGCCATTTCTGGACCACGCACTCTAGACGTATTATTTGTAAGACAGCCACTCACAAATGTGAAGGTTATGATCCTCATTACTATTATACAGATGAGGAAACAGACTCATAAAGGTTAAATGACTCGCCTATAGGCTCACTAGTGATAAATAGCTGAACACAAATTAGAACTCCTAATTAGCAATCTTCTGTCTCATTACCAAGACTTGTGACTCAGAGATAAAGCCCTTCCTGCCACAATTAATGTTAAAAGGTAAATGTAGATAATACAGAACACTTAAAAGTCTATGTGGTGCATACTAATAATCTCATAAGACAAACAGTAGAATACCCTACCTGGTAAAGGAAGAGTAACAGTAGGCCCTGGAATAGGAGGGATCAAGACTAAGAGGTCTGTTACCACAGAGAGGAAGGGAGGGAGAGAGGACAAATTGATGCATTATGAGGAAAGACTTGTTATCACTGTCCTCTTCAGACAATACAGTTAGTCCCCCTGCATGGTAGCTGTCAGACCCAGGCAAAAAATCACTCAAGTCATGGCCCTCTTGGAACACACCTAAAATAGACTTCCTAGCTTCTTCTCACACAAAGACCCCTAGTTTCACTTGCTCTATTCCTACCTTTGGGCTCCTGTTTATTGAACAATTTGTCCTGCTTCATATCTTACCACCTTTCATATATATTCCCTTTTGTTGCCCTTGTTTTTTATTATTGTTTTTATTGTCATAGTTATTGTTGTCATCGTTGTTGGATAGGACAGAGAGAAATGGAGAGAGGAGAGGAAGACAGTGAGGGGGAGAGAAAGATAGATCATCTAAAGCCTTTCAACCACCAAATTGCAGATGTTACCATGACACCAACCTGACCTCCCTGGACAGATGCCCTCGCCCATGTGTCCTGGAGCCTCCCCTCCCCAGAGCCCTGCCCCACTAGGGACAGACAGACACAGGCTGGGGGTGTGGATCCACCTGCCAACACCCATGTCCAGCGGAGAAGCAATGACAGAAGCCAGAACTCCCACCTTCTGCTCCCCATAGAAAATTTGGGTCCATACTCCCAGAGGGATAAAGAACAGGGAAGCTTCCAATTGAGGGGATGGGACACGAAACTCTGGTGGTAGGAATATTGTGTAATTATATCCCTATGACCTTACAATCTTGTGAATCATTATTAAATAGCTAATAAATAATTTTTTAAAAGACAGACCAAAACAACAACCACTGTGGTTTGTGCTACTAGATAGTCTGTAACACCCTGATATTGATGGCATTTGATGTTGGCATGATGTAGCAGAAGGGCCCTAACCTTGAACATGAAAAACCGTAGATTTAAATCTGGTATTTGCTCCAAAATGTCCATGGCTTTGAACACAATATTTAATCATCTAGTTCAATGACTCAAGTGTTGGAGACCATGTATCTGCATTAGAACCACAAGATTCTAAGCTGGTGATCAGAACTCTTGGCCAACCAGCAGTGGAATTAGATGGAAGGAAGAGGTATAAATCTGTATTTTAAATAATCTTCATGAAAACTCTGACATGGTATCCTACCTTAAATGATCTAATCTGTACAACCTTTTTTTTTTTTTTTTTCATATGATGTGATCTTCAAAGCCTGTACCAGCTCTGACATATTACAATTGTATAAAAACAAAACAAAAGTGAATGACTCCTCCATGGTGAACAATTTGTGATTTGCCCATATGTGAGTCACTGCTCAGTAATAAAAAGGAAGAAACTTGATATTTTCAACAACATAAGGGAATCCCAAAACAAGCATGTTAGATGAAAGAGAACAGACCAAAAATAACCTACTTCTATATATGCAGAATCCTAGACATGCAAAGCAGCGTGTCGTCACAGTGGTCATCCAGAGCTGGGACCGAAATGAGGAATCATAAAAGGTATGGTGAAACATTGAGGGTGGAATGTAGGTTAATAGTTTTGAGGGGCTGGGTGTTGGTGCACCTGGTTAAGTACACATATTACAGTGTGCAAGGACCTGGGTTCAAGCCCCTGGTCCCCAACTGTGGGGGAAAGCTTCACGAGTGGTGAAGCAGTGCTACAGGTATATATCTATTTCTCTGTCTCTGTCTCTCTATCTCTCTCTGCCTGTCTCTCTCTCCCCCTTCCTCTCAATTTCTGGCTGTCTTTATCCAATAAATAGATAATTAAAAAATAGTTTTGATTCAGGTGATAGTTTCCCAGGTAAATCCATGTCAAATTATGAAACTCTACACTTTAAGCTGTTCAATTTACTGTATGTTCATTACCTTAATAAACTGTCTTACCCAGAGCCAGGTGGTGGCACACATGATTGAGTGCACATGTCACAGTGCACAAGGACCCGGGTTCAAGCTCCCAGTCCCCACCTGCAGGGGGAAAGCTTCACGAGTGGTGAAGCAGGGCTGCAGGCGTCTCTCTGTCTCTCTCCTTATCTTCTCCTTCCCTCTGGATTTCTCTCTGTCTCTAACCCTAGAAAGTAGGAACTTGGAGAAGCTGACATATCCCAGATTTCTTTTCCCTTATAGACAATGACTGAGTAAGAAAGCAAAAAGGACCTGTACCTTTGGACAGACAGGGCTCTCACTAAACACGAGAGGGACCCACAGGTATCCCAAAGTGCCCCACTTGAAAGGCCCAAGACGTCACCTGGGAGCTGTCCAGGCACAGCCTCTCTGGGGCCTTCAGAAGCTGAGTTCAGGAAGACGCTGCCTGACATCCAGCCCTCTGACTGCTCTTGCTGGTGTCACTGGAGACACTCCCCTGCTGTCTCCCTGCCCTGTTCCTCAGTGGGTAGCGCCTGCCCCTGCCCGCACCGCTTTGCCCAGAGTGTTCTCTGGACTTCTCGGACACTGAGAAATGCAGGGTCAGTGAGAGTTGAAACCTCAGACTGGAAACGTTTGGGGATTTACCCCCCAGCTCCCAGTTTGTTAAAAATAAATAAATAACCCACCTGGGGCATGGTGGGAGGAAGGTCGCTTTGCAAGCAGTGAAGCGGCTCTGCAGGTATCTTTCTTTCTCTCCCCCCTGTCTCTCCTCTTTCAATTTCTCTCTGTCTTGTCCAACAACAACAGCAGCAACAGCAACAATGGAAACAAATGGCCTCCAGGAGCAATGGATTCATAGCACTGGCAGCAAGCCCCAGCAATAACGCTAAAAGCAATACATAAACAAATAAATTACTAGGCTTCTAGTTTCCACCATCACCTAGACTAACACCCGAGTTGTGGACTCTGTGGACATGTTCCTCCTGTGACCTTCACAATACCCCCCCACACACACACAGCAGTCACTCAGGGACTCAAAGAAATCATTATTTTAAGTGACCGATACTCACTGATAATGAGAGTGTGGAGAATCTGCTACATCCTACTTTCTGCAGAAACAAAACTTTACTGGAAGCTCTGACAGAAAGTTAAATTGAACAGAGATCAAAGTTGACAACAGTTCCTGGTAAGCCCACTGATGGCCCACTTTAAAGACACCGTCCCATTCACTTCTGATTAAAATGGAAATTGTCTATAAAGAACCTCCTTGGAACAAAGTTGAATGATAGGACTAGATTAAGAGAGCAGTTCATTACCCTTAAGTGAAAAATGCACAGGCCATCATTCAGAGGCAGTAATGGGGCAGGGATGGCAGGGAGATAATTAGAGGGACAGCCTGCCTATGCTTCAGGACACTGGACAGAGAGCAAAGCCTATCCGACACACACATCCTCAGACAAGCTATGCGTAAGGCTAGTGTCACATTTTGTGTGTTGACTCGGTTACCTTTGTGCATTGTGCTGCAAAACAGACACAGGTTGTGCCTGTAGCTTCCAGGCTGATTCCTCTGGTCATGGAGAAGGCGCTGACTTCTATCCATTTCTTTAGCTCCTAGATTTATCTCAATTAGCAGGTGCACGTTTTGCCAGGTCAGTGGCAGAGAGACAGCTATTTGTAACAAGTAAGCTTACTCTCCCTCCCCTAGGTCCACCATACCCCATTTCCCAACTACAGAAACAGTTAACCATTGTTATTAGAGAATCGAAACCCAGTACAAGTCACAGAGAAAACAGAGGAATGTAAATTGGACTTTTCATCAGTGGGGTCCCTTCCACTCACTCCTTTCCATTTCCTTCTGTTACAACAGAGCACGGAGCCTCATTTACTGTAGAGACTTTCTGAGGCAGGATAAAAATCGCAACATTCTAACTCCCAGTTGGTACCACAGGGGAGCTGGTCCATGTCGGTGGGCCATATTGTTGGATAGAGTAGGAGAACCTCCTCTAGTAGGATGGGAAGTTTATGGACTGACTTCCACCCAACTCTCTGTGTCTCCTGCACTTGAAAGACGAGAGGTGCTATTGGGGGTGGGGTGAAGTAGTTACTTATTGTTCATATACAAACACACACAGTTTCCACCTATATAAAATCCCAGCATTTCCTCCTTTCAGAGCAAGGACAAGTGAGCCCACGTGACGACAGACACCGTGTCCTAGTCAGCAGTTATCTTAACCGTGTAAAACAAGCTTCCCAAATCTCCAAATTCTTATCTCAATTACTTGTGACTTGGAGAGAATTCGGTCAGGTCAGTTGCCAACAGACTGACTCCATTTTCTTTAATACTTACTCCCAAACTTCTCTAGGTATATTGAAAAGAGCAAGAAACATTTTGATCCCCGCAGATGAAAATGCATCAGACATTATTATTATTATTATCATTATTACTCATGGTATCAGTCACTGAGAATGGTGAAGACCGGTAGGTGTCATTAAATAGTTATCAGGAAATAAAATGTGGGCTGACAGCTTGCTGTGGTGCACCCAGTTGGACTCAGTTAAGCAGAAGATCCACCTGAGGAATAAAACCAGTAGATACTCATTCAGGCGTGAAAGTACGGGGCGAGTTAAGCGCACATGGTGCGAAGCACAGGGACCGGCGCAAGGATCCCTGTTCGAGCCCCCGGCTCTCTACCTGCAGGGGCGTTGCTTCACAGGTGCTGAAGCAAGTCTGCAGGTGTCTGTCTTTCACTCCTCCTCTCTGTCTTCCCCTCCTCTCTCGGATTTTTCTCTGTCCTAACCAACAACAATAACAACAGCAACAAAATGGCTGCCAGGAACAGTGGATTTATAGTGCAGACACCAAGCCCCAGCATTAACCCTGGAGGCAAGAGAGAGAGGGAGAGAGAGAGAGAGGGAGAGAGAGGGGGGGGGGAGAATAGAAGAGCAAGCCAGCAAGAACCAGTCAGTAATTGTCAAGTAGGATTCAGGAAGGACTCCTTCAAACCGCAGTGAAGAAAGAGCTTGTTGCTGAAGCCCTTTGTTCAGTTACTGCTTCTGACTACTGTCGTGGCTGCCCATCCTTCTGCAGTAAACAATATGTATAGACTTTCCTTCTGCAGGGCCCAGAGAACAGAAAGGCCTCATTTTAGCCGCATCTACTCCACCCTCTTACCTTGTCTCAGAAGGAATTGTCTTCAGAGGATCTACCAGCAGGATGTTCTAGTCAGAAATGTGTAGAATGTTTTAAATAAACTAATTATTAAAGGGCTAAATTAAAAAAATGTGTAAAGGAATGCCAAACTTCTCACAGCTGTGACAACTTGCTCTGAAGAGTAGGAATGAGGCAGGGAAAGAAAACAGGTGTGTGTGTGTGTGCGTGTGCGTGTCCGTGTGTGTGTGTGTGTGTGTCCGTGTGTGTGCATGTGCGTGCGTGTGCGTGTGTGTGTGCGTGTGTGTGCGTGTGCGTGCGTGTGCGTGTGTGTGCGTGTGTGTGTGTGCGTGCGTGCGTGTGTGTGCGTGTGTGCCTGTGCATGTGTGTGCGTGTGCGTGTGTGTGCGTGTGCGTGTGTGTGTAAACGTTACTATTGCTGGCTTTACAGTTAACAATATTTATACACTTTCCCCATATTTGGGAGCTACTCTCTTCCCTGATCCAGCTTTCTAGTCCTTTTCCCAACTTTGACACCATCTCCCCAGACAATACCTTGGGTCCACCTGCATGTTAGCTGTCAGGCTCAAGCAAAAACTAGTAAAGTCATGGGCCCCTTGGAATAGACCTAAAATAGACCTACTAGCTTTTTCCAGTGGAGACCCCCAAATCCTCATCTGTGATATTCTTTTTTTTTTTAACATGTATTTATTTATTTATTTATCTTCCCTTTTGTTGCCCTTGTTGTTTATCATTGTTGTTGTTATTGCTGTCATTGTTGTTGGATAGGACAGAGAGAAATGGAGAGAGGAGGGGAAGACAGAGAGGAGGAGAGAAAGACAGACACCTGCAGACCTGCTTCACCGCCTGTGAAGCGACTCCCCTGCAGGTGGGGAGGCGGGGGCACGAACCGGGATCCTTATGCCGGTCCTTGTGCTTTGCGCCACCTGCGCTTAACCCGCTGAGCTACGCCCGACTCCCCATCTGCGATATTCTTGCCTTTAGGTTCATGATTAGTCAACAATTTGTTCTGCTTTATATCTGAACTCTTTTTCAGCCATCAGGCTCCAGATGCTGACTTCCTTGGACAGACGACCCCACCAATGTGTCCTGGAGCTCCGCTTCCCCAGAGCCCTGCCCCACTAAGGAAAGAGACAGACAGGCTGGGAGTATGGATCCACCTGTCAACGCCCATGTTCAGCAGGGAAGCAATGACAGAAGCCAGACCTTCCACCTTCTGCATCCCACAATGACCCTGGGTCCATACTCCCAGAGGGATGGAGAATAGGAAAGCTGTCAGGGGAGGGGATGGGATACAGAGTTCTGGTGGCGGGAATTGTGTGGAGTTGTGCCCCTCTTGTCCTGTGGTCTAGTCGATATTTGCGTTTTATAAATAAAAAATAAATAAATAACAGTTACTGTTGCTGTTGGTTCTGGAGTTGGAGCAATGTATGGACCGGGGAGTAGTCACTGACTCCTCTTTAGCCAACACAGACCCTACACAGCACTCTCTTAGGGCTCATCAAGTACATCTGGAGGCGAAAGAAATGTCCTTCCCTGTCTGGTGCAGGTCTGCTACTTGTGTGGGGAGTCACTTCATTCTTCAAAAGCACAGAAGGTGAGTGGAGCCCAGCTCAGAACTTGGGAGGGAGCGGCTGGTGATAAAGCCTCACTCAGGATTTTGTTGTTTGCTTGCTTTCATCACCTTGATCAAGGCTTCGGGGCTGGGTGGTGGCGCACCTGGTTGAAGGCACAATATACAGGACCCCGAGTTTGAGGGTCCGCTGCTCACCGCCTTCAGGGCGGAAGCTTTGCAAGTGGTGAAGCAGTGTTGCAAGTCTCTCTCTCTCTCTACCCTCGGGTTATCACTGGGGCTCAGTGCCAGCACTACGAATCCACTTCTCCTGACAGCCATTTTTTTCATTTTATTGGATATAACAAAAGAGCAATTGAGGGAGGAGGAGGAGATAGAGAGGGAGAGAAGAAGAGAGACACCTGCAGACCTACCTGACCGGTTTGCGAAGTGCCCCTGCTACAGGTGGGGAGCTAGGGGCTTGAACCAGGATCCTTGTGTGGGTCCTTGCAATTCCTAGCAATTAACCCTGTGCACCACCTCCTGGCCCCTTCTCTATCCAATATATAAATACATAAAGATAATACATATATATATATATATATATTGATTTAAAAATTTAAAATCAAGGCTTCCTACTTTGGACCTGGGGTGGGGGTGGGGGAGAGTGTAATACAGAAAAAAATTAAGTGATAAAGAAAAACTTGCTTCTTGAGTTTAAACCCCGAGACATCAGGCAGAAGTGGAGAAGTGAGTCTTCGCAGGGTGAGAAGACTGGCTAGACCCAGATACACGGTGGGCCGTAGGAGCGACTTTTCTGCCCTCGTGTGGACGGAAATTTCTCTCCTTAGCTTTGCCCACTGGACTGCGGCTCCCAGCTGCAGGCTGACTGCAGTGCATTCAGGGATGTGCCCAGCAGGAAGCAATCGTGCTTTACTGTCAGGCCGGCTCAAAGCTTGCTCTTCAGCGTCACCTGCTCCTGATGACTTTCTTCAACATATCTCTCTAACTCTGCCCTTCAGTGGAATACAGTTAGTTGAGTGCCAGCCGCAGTGCCATGATGGGCAAATGCCTGAGAACCAGCTCTTATCCGCACGCAGACAATTCCCAGCCAACCTGATAAAAGTGCAGAAACGCAGGAGGGGCACGAAGTTCTGTAAGCATGTGACAGGGTCGTTTTTATTCTCTTTCGAGAAGGACCAAAGAAAAAGACTCAGAGGGGGCCGGGTGGTGGCGCACCTAACTGAGTGCACACAGTACAGTGCACAAGGACCCAGGTTCAAGCCCCTGGTCCCCACCTGCAGGGGGAAATCTTCACAAATGGTGAAGCAGGGCTGCAGGGGTCTCTCTGTCTCTCTCCAAGTTGTTGACTAGTCATGAACCTAAAGGCTTAGTTCAGATGGTGAGTTGGGGGTCTCTGTTTTGTAGATAGTTTCTAGTTATATTCCAAAGGGCCCATGACTATACTAGTTTTTTCTTTTCTCTTCGTTTCTTTTTTCCTGAGCCTGACATCTGATATGCTGATATGCAGGTGGATCCAAGTGATTGTCTGGGGAGGTGATGTCATGGCTGCAAAAAGGACCAGAAAGCTGGATCAGGGAAGAGAGTATCTCCCAAATATGGGAAAGGTGTATAGATATTGTTGACTGTAAACCCTAGGGATTTGATGTGACCAGAGTTGTATTTTTAAATAGTCACACTGGGACTGACAAGCTTGATCACCTAGGAGGATACCAGCTTTGCCATGTGCCCAACCCAGTTCAGGCCTCGCCCTCACCAAATTCTCTCTCTCTCTCACTCTCTCTTCTCTCTCTCTCTCTCTCTCTCTCTCGATCTTTCTCTCTCTCTTTCTTTCCATCCGAAAAAAAAAAAAAAGTCAGCCTGGAGTGTTGAAGCCATGGCAACAACCTAAATAAATTGTCAGCCTGAAAGAATTGTATAGGATAAGGTTGGAGGAAAGAAAGCAAAGGCTGTGACAGTGTTTACCAGGTGAGAAGTGGAGACATGGGTTAGGCGGTGAAGAAGTCGTCACTGAACTTTGAGAGGTTCTCAGAAATCGCTACTTTAAATCAAGGACGCAGAGTCAAGTAAGGCCATCATTTCATTTGATATCAGTGGAAATTATTTTTTTTTGTCATCGATGTTATGAGGAAACCACACTCAACAAAGAACCTGTTGTGTTTCTGCGTGGCAAGTAATAAGTTTGGACATCACTGGGGAGGGAAGCTGAAGATATAGAAATACAGAGGTGGGTTCAGACCCCCCACGTCTGCAGGGGATGCTTTGGCCCAGAGCAATTGCCCCACCATCAGCCACGAGAGAAACTATTAAGAGATGAAGCCCTTAGAAAGAGGCGCGTCCAGTCACTTGTTTTTGGTGATGTTGAGTTTGGAGATGGGCATGTAAGACGTTAGATATGCACATTGGAGGTCAGGATTTTGTTGGTTTGTCTGGTTGTTTGTTTTTCACTTTTCGTAAAAGGAAATCTGAAGCTAGATGATATTAAATTATATGCCCAAGGATTCCTGGTAGGTAGCGATGTTTTAACCATTTTGTATTTCTGGGTTAAATCATGGTTCCTGACTGGAATGTCTACCACTTTATTATCCTAAAGCCACAAAATAGAGAGAAAGGTGGACCTGGGAAACATCAGGCCTGAGAAATAGGAAAGTGAGACTGAGCTGGCAAGGAAAGGACTGAGAAAGAGTAGACAGACAGGGTACTGCAAAAGGCAGTGAGTGAAGAATTCTAAGGAAGAAGGAGCGGATATATCGAATGTCTAAGAGCACAGGGAGGGGAAATTAGCAACAGGGGCCTTTTCACCTCCAACGGAGAGGTAAGGAATGTGACGGGCCATGTAATGGTGCCCCTGGTTGGGTGTATATGTCATAATGTGCAAGGACCCAGGTTCAAGCCCCTCGCCCCCATCTGCAGGAGGAAAACTTTGCAAGTGGTAAAGCAGGGTTATCACGTGTCTCTCTGTCTCTCTCCCCCTTTCCTCTCGATTTCTGACTGTCTCTCTCCAACAAATAAAGATAATTTAAAAAAGAGAGAAAGAAAGAGATTGTGAGTGTGAACATTACTTTGGAAATGACTAAGTAAAGTAACAGAAAAGGAAATTCAGGCTATACTGCCAATGAGTTAAAATGTACAGATAGGAGGTCAAAACAGTTAGAGGTTGAAGGACGTTCCCTGGTTGGCATGTACGGTCAGTGTCAAAGGGTAAAGCAGACCAGAGTGTGTTTCGACGCAGAGGAGTGACTCTCAAGACAAGGAGGCCACAGATTAAAGCGCGTGGAATGCAGCAGGGTGGGCTAAAGAGAAAAGAAAATTAGATTACATCGAATCTTCCAAAACAGGAGGGAAAAAGAAAACAAACACAAAAGCTCTCTTTACAAACCAGCCTCTGGACGCTGGAGTCGATCTTGACCACACATCATGAATTCCTTCCAGAAGGGGCCTCATTAGGACCGTCTCACACCACACTTGCTCTCCCTGATGCTGGACAAGCCACAAGTCCAGATTTTCAGTTTTATTTGACAGGGGCCAGACAGGTTTTACTCGCACTCTGATTCTCAGGTTTTTATTCTGCTTTTATTTTCCGGTTATTTCAAGGTTTTATTCTTTCCAGTCTTGAGTTAACAATATCAGACAAAAAGGGTCATCAGAAGAAAAGGCATTCCATCTCACCATCAAGTCAGCCTTCCAGGAAGAGCCACCTCTCACAGCAGCGCCTGGCCTGACAGACAGTCCCCACCTACTGCTTATGCCGGGCCAGTTAGGGACCATTGACATTCCCCATGATAATGGAGTTCAAACCTGTCAAACTGCCACCATAGACAGTGACACGGGAAGTGCTCTTCTTTTCACACTGGAATTGTCTTCCTGGATGGGATTCCTCTAGGGGGCTGGGGAGCAGGGAAGTATGGTCCGTGGCTTTTCAAGGCTTCTCTTTTACTGTAGCTTCTGATCAGTAAGGGTTTTCTTCAGCCGCAGTTTTCGATGGCCAAGAGAAGATTTTAGCTGCTGTTAAATATAGTTCTCTAATTTTCTAGTCATCCTACTTCCTTTCCTGCATCTACTGTTCTTTTCCTGAAAAGATACTGGAGCTGAGGTTGGCTATAACTGAATTTGTGCTTTGTTATTAGTCAGATGAGGAAGAAAGGGATTCCTTCTTTTTTAAATTTTTAATAGTGATTTAATATGGATTAAGGAGATTGTACGATACCATGGGGAATATATATGTTAATGAGAGAGCTAAAGAGAAGAACATACAGATGGACAAAGAGACCAGAGCCCTGCTCAGCTCTGGCTTCTGGTGGTGCTGGGGACTGAACCTGAGGCCTCAGAGCTTCTGGCATCTGCACCATTATGTTGTTTTCCCAGACCAGGAAATCATTTCTTTTTCTTAACCCTTACCTTCCTTCCTGACCCGATGAGAGTTTGAAGAATGATACAGATAGGCCCTCAGTCTCCCTAAATGCGCCTTACAGCAGTCTGTAAATGGCAAGTCACGAATGATACAGACATGTCCCCCTTCGGCTAAAAGAGCCAAGTCGAGTCTCAACATAGAACAGATATGTGAGGCTGCGCTGTTCTCCGTGGACACGTTCAGCAGCCGCTTGGCTACAGGTTGCTCTGACTCCAGCCACGCCACACCCAGCCCTGTGCTCTGTTTATGCCCTACACACACACCTGCAAGTCCCCCTGGAGTTCCCTTCTCTCCTTACTAAATTCCCATTAGTTCAAGTTCTTGGTCTCTCTGCTTCCATATGTGAACAGACTTTGGATTAAATCGCAGCATTTTAGATGGGAAAAGTTGCCTGGATAAAAGAAAAACCTCAGAATTGGACCATCTTTCTAGGTCATCTACATCAAGAAAATGGTTGCCTAACACAGGAGATGTTACTCCCCGTGGACAAAGCTCGAGGCTCCATTTTCAGTTAGCTCTAGCAACTAGCTCCTCTAAATGAAGTTAGCAAGTGCTTACTTCTTGATATTCAGAGAACAGACCAAAGACAATAAATGCCCACGACTCAGAAGTCATCACTATCAAGATTGTGGTCTTCATAACTCTTCCAGTGCTTTTCACTTTCCTTACACTCACATCAACAGACACACTTGTGGCACCCAGGGGGGACTCAGTGAGTAAAGAATATGTCCTGTGCGCTTGAAGTCCCATCATCGCATGGACTGCAACAATGCTCTCTCTCTGCGGTCAAATAAAAAACAAACCTTTAAAAGTCAATTAAAATGAATGAATCCAGATAGACAAGTGCAGACCACTGAATTTATGTTGTAAATGGGACTTGTATATTTTTCTTTTCATTTGACAATAAATTATAAATATATTTCAGACGATAAACATTTTAATACACAGACTTCTGGGGCCCTAGTTGGGGAGTCCTGAGATTCCCAAACAGACAAGATGGGCTTAGACCTCAAATAGATCCCTCTCTCCATTGTTACCCGTCATCTCTATCAGGAACAACACAACAGACCCCTTTGTGGGCCCCCATAGGACCTTGCCCTCAACTTGGATCAACAACAGTAGAGAATGTTCCATCTGCCAAAGGGAGACTGGACAACATACTCTGTGCTACACCTGAGGACGATGGGTTCTGAAATTGGGCCAGTTTGGAATGTTCCTACTCATGACCACAGAATGTGAGCTCAGATCTACAGGGAGGCAGAGGTCACACAGGCTCCTAAGCTGAATATGGGCCCCAGATCACATCAAATCGATGGGGTTTACAGTCAACAATATTTATACACCTTTCCCATATTAGGGAGCTACTCTCTTCCCTGACCCAGCTTTCTGGCCCTTTTACCAGCCATAACATCATCTCCCCAGACAATAACTTGGATCCACCTGCATATCAGATTTCAGGATCAGAAAAAAAAGAAAAGAAAAGAAACAGAAAACACTAGTATAGTCATGGGCCCTTTGGAATATAACTAAAACAGGCCTACTAATTATCTACAAAATGGAGACCCCCAACTCTTCATCTGCACTATTCCAGCCTTTAGGTTTACGATTAGGAAACAATTTGTTTGGTTTTATATGTTAACTCCTTTTTCAGCTATCAAGTTCCGGATGCTACCATGATGCCGACCAGACTTCCCTGGACAGACAACCCCAGCATGTATCCTGGGGCCCCGATTCCCCAGAGCCCTGCCCCACTAGGGAAAGAGAGAGGCAGGCTGAGAGTATGGATCCACCTGTCAACGCCCATGTTCAGCGGGGAAGCAATTCCAGAAGCCAGACCTTCCACCTTCTGCATCCCACAATGACCCTGGGTCCATGCTCCCAGAGGGATAAAGAATAGGAAAGCTATCAGGGGAGGGGATGGGATATGGAGATCTGGTGGTGGGAATTGTGTGGAGCTGTACCGCTCTTATCCTGTAGTTTTTGTCAGTGTTTCCATTTTATAAATAAAAATTATTTTTAAAAAATACTAAAATAAAATACAGAATTCTGTATTTGTTTTAACAGAGAGAAAGGGGGGCGGAGGTAGTAGGCCAGATTAAGCGCACATAGTATGAAGCGCAAGGATCTGAGTTCGAGCCCTCCGCTCCCTGCGGTGGGGTCGCCTCACAAGCGGTGAAGCAGGTCTGCAGGTGTTTGTCATGTCCCGAGACCTAAACCCTACCACCACCCCGGACTCCCTCACTTTGGTGCAATACACCAGCTCCAGTCCAGGTTCTGCTTTGAATTTTTCCTTCTGCTGACATTCCAGTGCTCCAGCCCGTCTCTGTTGAGATCAGTTCACGTAAGGCCTGTTGAGTAGAATCACTCAGGGAATTGGCCACCCAACTTCAGAGGCCCATCAGGAGCAACCCCTGGTTGCAGATGGTACCCCAGCACAGGGTGGGAGTGTGGGGGGGTCCCCGAGAAGCCAGCTGGTAGCTAGGTTGCCTCTCTTTAGCAGCGTTTAAAGCTGCACCAAGCAGAACAGCGGGCTGGGAGGAGGTGGGACGTGAAATGGCTCTGAGGACCAAGGAACTGGATGTGTACAGACTGAAAGGTCCGGTGTCTAATTACCCAGCAGCTGACCTTGCTGCATGGCGCTGAAAGGGAGCATTGCGACAAGGAGGGAAGGACCCCGGCCTCCTCAGCTCAGAGCCAGGCTGCAGGGTGTCTGGCAGGTGCCGGCGATGGGGCGTGTGCACATCACCGTGACAGGCAGCCCGCATCTAACCACTTTATCCCGTTTATCCCCAAAAGGACTGAGAACCCGAGTGAGGAGGAGAGCTGCATTCTTCTTCATCCAGAAACCACGAATGCCGAGCTCCTCCAGTTCACAGAGCAGGTGCCTGGGCGCCCCGACACTGCCTCATGCTGTAAACCTCACGGAGTAAGTGAACCCTCACTGTCCTGCTCTAAATGCAGCTTCTCCCGAGTCATAGCCCACTGCTGCGTATCTTTTGGAATTCAGATGCGGACTCTCTCCCCCACAGAACAAATTGGTTTTGAGGGAGAAGGCACAGGTCGTGACATTCTGTCTTCCTTTAGCTTCCAGGTTTTTATCTGGTTGCTCTTAGTGTTTTTGTTCTTTTAAGATGGAGGCCTCAAAAGACACCTCTACCCTTGGCTTTCAGCAGAGGGAAGGGAGGGAGGGAGGTCGTTCTTCCCTTGGCCTCAGGACAAAGGCAATTCTGGGCCACCGGAAAACAGATTCAGATACCTCCCAAATCCTTCTTATTCTGCTGGTATCCTTTTCACACACACACACACACACACACACACACACACACACACACACACACATTCATAGACACACACACACACACACACTCACATTTACAGACACACACATATTAATAGACACACACACACACACACACACACACACACACACTCACACCGCCCCCCTCCTACACAGGCTCTGATTTGACCCCTCCTGCCCGGAAGGATTTCTGCTGTCACTGTCATGCCCTAGACCCTGCGCTTCATTCCTGAGTCAGGGCTTGGCACTTTAGAAGCCAGAAATGTCTATCTGGCAAAAGAATGAACATGTGAATCAAAGAGGGAGCTGACAGCAGGTTCCAGATGCTGCTATGATGCAACCAGACTTCCCTGGACAGTCGACCCCACCAGTGTGTCCTGGAGCCCCGCTTCCCCAGAGCCCTGCCCACTAGGGAAAGAGAGAGACAGGCTGGGAGTGTGGATCCACCTGCCAACACCCATGTTCAGCGGGGAAGCAATTACAGAAGCCAGACCTTCCACCTTCTGCATCCCACAGTGACCCTGGGTCCATGCTCCCAGAGGGATAGAGAATAGGAAAGCTGTCAGGGGAGGGGCTGGGATACGGAGTTCTGGTGGTGGGAATTGTGTGGAATTGTACCCCTCTTAGCCTATGGTCTTGTCAGTGTCTCCATTTTATAAATAGATAAATTTAAAAGAAACAAGAGGGGGCTGAATGCTTTTAGAGAGGACCAGCACATCCAGAGGTCGTTACTGCTACTGCTGTACTCTGCGGAGAGTAGGACTCACTGAATGTCTCCTCATGCGCTGCTGGTGGGAGACACTTGGATTCCCGTTTAATTCCCACCCTTCTGATGAGACCCGAAACTCCACAGCCAACTGTCCCTAGCAGAACTTGCTTCTATCAGTACAAGGTGCTGCTGGAAACCACGTTGTTTTCATAAAAGATTATAGAAACATTTCTAGGAGGTATAGGAGACACAGAGTAGTGTGTTAACTTTAAGAAATAAGAACCAGGCAGTGACGCTGTAACTGGTTGAGCGCACACATTACAGTGCGCAAGGACCTGGGTTCGAGTCCCTGGTCCCCACCTGCAGGGGGGAAGCTTCACAAGTGGTGAAACAGGGCTAAAGATGTCTTTCTCCTCCATCAACCCCTTCTCTCTCAATTTCTCTCTGTCTATATCCAATAATAAATAAATAAATATTTTTTAAAAGAAACCAAAAAATAGATAATAAATAAAATCTTTAAAAAAGAAAGAGGGGGGAAGGAAGGGAAGGAAGGAAGGAAGGAAGAAGGCTTTCAGTAGATTTCTGAGTCAACCTCTTTCTTGGGTTATGTCCTAGAAGTCCTGCTAGATCCTGTCTACAGTTCTGCCTGGATAACTATATAGCTTGTTCTAACGTTTATCTGCTTTTTTGTTTTGTTTCATTTTTTAGGTAGTAGCTCGGGACAGTGGGAGGAGTCAAAAGCCATGTTTTATCAGGGAAAACGTTTGCATAGCTTTACATTTACGATCACTTTAGACACCCTTGAGATAATTACTAGCTTTATGCCTGGTTTTAACACCATTCAGAACAGTTAGAGATTTCCATTGCAGTGCTATCTGTGTGCATTCAGTTGCTTTTCTAAATTATCTTTATTGATGTATTGGATAGAGGCAGCCAGAAATTGAGAGAGAAGGGGGTAATAGAGAGGGAGAGAGACGGAGAGACACCTGCAGCCCTGCTTCACCACTCGCAAAGTTTCCCCTTGCAGGTGAGGACCTGGGCTTGGAACCTGGCACACTGTACTGTGATCGCTCAACCAGGTGTGCCACCACACGGCCCTACATTCAATCTCTGAAAATGTAAAAACACCCTCCACCGCCCCCAAGTTTCTGCTGCCTTTTGAGACACCACCAGAGATGTCACACAGACCTGACATCACGAGATGTCGCACAGACCTGACATCACTTAACAATGGGCGTATGCTGAGGCAGTTCACCTGTGTTTTGATGTATACTCAGTATCACAACAATCTCAGTGGTTGCTGTCTCTTAGAGATCAAAGTTTGGAGAGATCATATTAGCTTTCTGCTGAAATGGTGGATAAAGAACTTGTAGTGTTTTTTACTTCAAGGAACAAGCGAATCCCTCCCAGCACTCTGAAGTTCCCGTTGGCATGATCCTCTCAGATGGATATCCTGAGATGATTTATGATTTTCCCATCCATGAAAAGACATACTTACCTTCCAGAGAAATAGTTTCTCTTCTCACCTCCCTTCTACTGTTGCATTTAGGATGCTACAGTGTAAAGCAGGACTGAGCGCTGTTGTCTCAAAGATTGAAGTCCTTGGATTCATGGCTGAATTTGCAGGGTCAGTCGTTGTGGACAAGCCATTGTCTCTAACAGTCAGTCATTGGCTGGAGCACAGCTGAGTCTTGAATATCTCAGCTTAAGAAAGAGAATCACTAGGCACAGAACACTTGAAAAAGATTTGTTTTTAAGGTCATTCCTCAAAGCCTGCCTAGACTGAGCGGCCGAGGAGTGACAGATTAGTCATCTTAATGATATTGAAGACGTAGTAATCCAGAGAAGTTAACAGAATTTTAAGTCATTGTCTGAGACTCAGAGTAACGCCTGGCTTTAAGTTCAGGTTCCCAAGAGTCCGGGAGGTGATAAGTAAACAACATTGATCTGTCATTCTGTTGGGAATTCCTCCTACAACCTGATATCCTTCTTAGTGTGACAACACAGACACCTAGAGACTCATTGAACAATATTCAAAATCTGATTCAATATTCCACGCGTGGGAGGTGTTTGGGAGTCCAGCTCCCATGAGGGTTCAAAGGAGGGGAACTAAATGAGAACACTCAGAGGCAAGGAACATTGGTGCCAGCCAGGGCATGGCCTCGAATGGAACCCTGATCACATTCATTGGGACATATTTATACAGCAAGTTTTGACAAACTTCGCCATGAATTTGAATCCTTCACCCAATTATGTAATTATTCATCTTTTGGACTGAGGCATTCTCTCACTCTCTAATCTAGCCTGGGAGACGGTCAGAAGCAGTGATGACGGCCTCTTCTGCACAGTTTCCTCAGAGAGCTGTCTCAGCACGTATCCATGTAGGTCTGGCTCTGATAGCTGGTTCTCAGCACACAGCACGGAGGTCTTCCTCTGATGACCGTACAGTACGTTGCACTGAGCTTTGTTCCAGGATGCCGTTTTCAGAGGATTTCCACCATCTCTCTCCTCACCTGGACCCCTACAGGAGGAGGATGTGGCCATTCTAATGGCTTATGTGACTTTCTTCTTTCTTCTCGTTTAAGTCAGATTTAATCTCCATTAAATTCCTGTTCCCTCTTCTATATATGTTTATACTGGATGCTACTCAACTATGAGAAAAAAAAGGAGGGGGGAATCTTGCCCTTTGTTTCCACATGGGTGGAACTAGAGGGGAAATGCTCAACAAAGTAACTCAAGACTAAACTGGATGAGCTGACTGGCATGAATCGTTTAGAGGAGCAAAGCCAGACAACAGACAAGTCAAATGGAAAGAAACCCTTCAATTCTGACCACAGAGCGGACATCACCAAACAGGGTGTGGAGAGAGATTCTAGGGAAGGAGAGGGCCCAGCAGACTTGAAGTAAGGGGGACATGGCACTTTGGTAACGGCTGTGAGGTGGGGACATCATGGAGACTTGTAGAAGTGTACCCCAGAAATGCATTGCCTTGGAAAAACAGTATCACCTCAATGGGAAAAAATTAAACATGAATTCAGAAGCTTCTCCTAAACTGACCCTAGGATCCCTACTTGGATGTCCACATATGTACATTTAACACATAAGTATAGTGACAGAGGTGGGCCCACCATTCCCCAGGGCCTAATAAACAGAGGTGTTAATTAGCTCATTAAGAACAGCCTCCTGATGTCTCCATCTAGGGAACTGAGGCCCATCACACAGGATCCATGTCAACTAGAAGAGGGGCCCCTCCCATTCAGGTGACTTCAGGGACATATCCACGCACACTGTCAACAACCCACACACACTGTCAACAACCCACACACACTGTCATCAACTCACACACACCGTCAACAACCCACACACACTGTCAACAACTCACACACACTGTCAACAACCCACACACACTGTCAACAACTCACACACACTGTCAACAACTCACATACACCGTCAACAACCCACACACACCGTCAACAACCCCCACACACTGGCAACAACCAACACACCGTCAACAACTCACACACACCGTCAACAATCCACACATACTGTCAACAACTCACACACACCGTCAACAACTCACACACACCGTCAACAACTCACACACACTGGCAACAACCCCCACACACCGTCAACAACCCACACACACCGTCAACAACTCACACACACCGTCAACAACCCACACACACCGTCAACAACTCACACACACTATCAACAACTCACACACACCGTCAACAACTCACACACACCGTCAACAACTCACACACACCAACAACAACCCACACACACCATCAACAACCCACACACACCGTCAACAACTCACACACACTATCAACAACTCACGCACACTGGCAACAACCCACACACACTGTCAACAACTCACACACACCATCAACAACCCCCACACACCGTCAACAACCCACATACACCGTCAACAACTCACACACACCGTCAACAACCCACACACACAGTCAACAACTCACACACACTCAACAATCCACACACACCGTCAACAACTCACACACACTGGCAACAACTCACACACACAGTCAACAACTCACACACACCATCAACAACTCACACACACCATCAACAACTCACACACACTGTCAACAACTCACACACACTGTCAACAACCCACACACACCGTCAACAACTCACACACACTCAACAATCCACACACACCGTCAACAACTCACACACACTGGCAACAACTCACACACACCGTCAACAACTCACACACACCGTCAACAACTCACATACACTGGCAACAACCCACACACTGTCAACAACTCACACACACTGTCAACAACCCACACACACTGTCAACAACTCACACACACTGTCAACAACTCACATACACCGTCAACAACCCACACACACCGTCAACAACCCCCACACACTGGCAACAACCAACACACCGTCAACAACTCACACACACCGTCAACAATCCACACATACTGTCAACAACTCACACACACCGTCAACAACTCACACACACCGTCAACAACTCACACACACTGGCAACAACCCCCACACACCGTCAACAACCCACACACACCGTCAACAACTCACACACACCGTCAACAACCCACACACACCGTCAACAACTCACACACACTATCAACAACTCACACACACCGTCAACAACTCACACACACCGTCAACAACTCACACACACCAACAACAACCCACACACACCATCAACAACCCACACACACCGTCAACAACTCACACACACTATCAACAACTCACGCACACTGGCAACAACCCACACACACTGTCAACAACTCACACACACTATCAACAACCCCCACACACCGTCAACAACCCACATACACCGTCAACAACTCACACACACCGTCAACAACCCACACACACAGTCAACAACTCACACACACTCAACAATCCACACACACCGTCAACAACTCACACACACTGGCAACAACTCACACACACAGTCAACAACTCACACACACCATCAACAACTCACACACACCATCAACAACTCACACACACTGTCAACAACTCACACACACTGTCAACAACCCACACACACCGTCAACAACTCACACACGCTCAACAATCCACACACACCGTCAACAACTCACACACACTGGCAACAACTCACACACACCGTCAACAACTCACACACACCGTCAACAACTCACATACACTGGCAACAACTCACACACACTGGCAACAACTCACACACACTGGCAACAACTCACACACACTGGCAACAACCCACACACCCCGGCAACAACTCACACACACCGGCAACAACCCACACACACTGTCAACAACCCGCACACACCGTCAACAACCCACACACACTGTCAAAAAACTCACACACAATGTCAACAACCCACACACACTGTCAACAACCCACCTGTTCAAACTGCACTTTTCTCACTTCACCCAGATTCAGGATGGGACTGGTGGCATAAATTACCACATACAAGGATCTGGGTTCAAGCTCACAGAGGTCAACAGGAGTGCAGGTATCCATTTCTCCCTTCAATCTCACCCCATCCCCACTTCTCTTGCCCCTTCCTCTTTATTTCTCTCTGCCTCTATCAAATAATACTAAAATAACATTTAAAAAATTAAACTTTGAACAAAGTTTCAAAATTCAGAAACTCAGAAATCTTCATCTTGCTTTATTTTGATATGAAACTTGAGGAATTTTAAATAATTTCTTTCAGTTGTCTGTGAGATCCATGCACTCAAAGTATTGATGCGCTAATACGCTAAATCTTTCTTTTTCCAGAATGCCAACAGACTGTTATCTTTTCTTTGTTTCCTCTGAGAAGTAAAGTATACAATCTCCCCTTCTCTCTCTTCAGCATAGTGGATGCCACTTTAATCCACACCCCTTTCCCATCTATCTCTCAGACCAGGTCAGTAACACCTGTTATAATTTCAGAACAGTTCTCTCTGGCCCCAAGAAGTTGTGGGGAAAGACCCCCATCTCGTTGATTGGATCCCCAGGAAGCTTGAATGGCTACATTTTTCTTTAAACATTAATATGTGCCTCAGGGCTGTCTCGCTGGTTAGACATGTCAACCCAGTTCCCAACTGCACAACAATGATAGCAGCTGACACTCACAGGAAACTTGCAGGAACCAAGCAGTGTTCATAGCTCAGCTGCATAACCGTTACCGGAATTCTACAGCACAAGTGCTACATTCACTTCTCAAAGGGGACATCGGCCAGAGATAACACCTGACTCACAGGAAGTTTAAGCAAAATGACACGGTGCTGCACAGGGCTGTCCGATGTTACCAGGAAAAGGCCAAGACAGGACCGGCACAGCCAGGAGACGCTAGCAATGTGTTCTAAGCGCTATGTTGCTCTGCTTCTCCAGTTGCTCAGGAGTCTACAGTGTCAGTGGGATGTTTCACCTAACAGGACCGAGACATAATTACAAAGCCACTCTGGTGTTACTGAGGTCATGAGAGAGAAAAACATAAAGCACGTCTTTAGTTTAAAGACTGGCCATTTAAAGGCAATTTTGGTTCAATGAGCAAGAGAACTGCGGATCTCTGTGCTAGAAATAGCATTGGGTTGAGGCATAAATAATTTTGACCATTTTCTCTCTTTTGTTCAAAGTTTTCTGTAGTCCGTGGGTCCATTCATGGTGTGCTAAGGATTTCACATGCAGGTGGGACTGTGTAGCATAAAATCCACTAGAAGCCTTGGTTTTCTCTATCTTGTCTGACAACCAGTGCTTCTCTTTCTCTCTTTCTTTCTTTCTTTCTTTCTTTCTTTCTTTCTTTCTTTCTTTCTTTCTATTTATAAAAAGGAAACACTGACAAAACCATAGGATAAGAGGGGTACAGTTCCACTCAGTTCCCACCACCAGAACTCTGTATCCCATCCCCTCCCCTGATAACTTTCCTATTCTTTAAACCTCATCCTGAGCTCTGTATAACTTCTCATAAAGTATTTTGTCCTCAAAGTGAGCTGTGAAAAAGGGACTCACAAAAATAATGACAGCGGGGCTGGGTGGTGCCACACCTCATTGAACACACCCATTACAATGCACAAGGAGCCAGGTTCGAGCCCCCAGTCCTCACCTGCACCTTTGCAAGTGGTGAAGCAGAGTTGTGGTGTCTCTCTGTCTCTCTGTCTCTCTCCCTCCCCCTTCCCTCTTGATTTCTGGCTGTCTCTATCCAATAAATAAATAAAGATAATAAAAAATAATAAAGGTTAAAAATGAAAAAATAATGACAGAAATTCTGCTCTTAAACCCCTGCAAAAATATTTATGGTAACAAAATAGAAGAGATGAAAAAAAAGCAAGACAGATGAGATGGCATTACAAGGGTATTAAGGAAATAGGGGAGGATTTCTTTTTTCTGAAAGCAGCCAAAAAAAACTCATTTAAGAACATGATTTAACTCATACAATCTCTTTTGTTAAAATAGCATTAACACAGTACAGAAACTATCTAATGATAGCATTAAGTCATTTTTAATAGAAATCATATAAGACACAACTAACTTAATTCTGGTGATTTATTACAAGATAAAAATAAGGGAGTACTAATAACTTATTAAGAGTGAAACTAGAAGATCATTTTTCTTATGAAATTTAATCATGGAAAAAGGACAAGAGGACACACCAGACATGCAAACCCTTGGAAAAATATACTCCCATACAGTTTCTGAAGTAATTATCAAGGAGGTACTTCCACAGACCACACACACACACACACACACACACACACACACACACACACACACACACTCACTCTTAAGGAAGAAACCTGAGTTCTTTTTTTTTTTTTTTTTGAAATCTGAGATCTAACAAACAGGAAATCTGGCTGAGCAGTGCAGTTCAGAGCCCATGATGACAGTTAGAAAGCTAGCCTATGGGTCTACACAGCACGTTCACTAGAGAGCGCGGTATAGGAACCAATAGGACAAAGGTGCTATAGACTGGCACAGCCAGTGAGACCCAGCACTGTGCTCGAAGCACTACGTCCGCACTGCCTCTCCAGCTGCTCAGGAACCTACAGCCACAGTGACATATAACACAGTGTTTTCTAGCAGTCGGTGTAAGAAAAAGCAAACGTAACTTTTGCATAACTTTTGTGATTGTGAGATTGTAAAAAAAAAAAAGAAAAAAAAAAGTCCATATGAGCTTGATAAATAGAAAACTGCCCTTACAAAGGCAAGAGCTTAGTCACAGAATACAACACCTCTCGGCCAATCTATTACACTGCAGAGGCCTACAGTAAATATTCTTTGCAAACTTCGATTACAGAAAGTAAGACACAAGCATTGACACATGAAAGTAAGAGATAACCTACTGGATTGTTGAAGCCTGTAGAGAGATATAAGGAAAGTATAGGAAGACAATGTCTCCCTCTTACTAAACAGGATGAAGAGATACTCTTTTTTTTAAATTTTTTATTTATAAAAAGGAAACATTGCCAAAACCATAAGGTAAGAGAGGTACAACTCCACACAGTTCCCACCACCAGAACTCCATATCCCATCCCCTCCCCTGATAGCTTTTCCCATTCTCTATCCCTCTGGGAGCATGGACCCAGGGTCATTGTGGGATGCAGAAGGTGGAAGGTCTGGCTTCTGGAATTGCTTCCCTGCTGAACATGGGTGTTGGCAGGTGGATCCATACCCCCAGCCTGTGTCTTGAAGAGATACTCTTAAGGCAGGTGACCTTGGGCAGCTGGGAGGTGGCTCACCCAGCCGAGATCACAAGGACTGAGGTTCGAGCCCTGAACCACCACTAGGAGACCTTCCTTCACGTGAGGGAAGCTTCACAAGTGGGCGGTGCTGTAGTGTCTCTCTAGCTGCCTCCCACTCTGACTTCCACACGCTGTCTAAATGACATCAGCAGAGGGGTTGTGTAAGCATGGAACTCCAGTAGCCAAAAAAAAAAGGAAGAGGAAAAAGAAGAGAAATAAAAATTGGGGGTTGGGCAGTGGCACATCAGACTAAGTGCACATAGTACAGAGCAAGGATCCCGGTTCGAGCCCCGGCTCCCCACCTACAAGGGAGTCACTTCACAGGCAGTGAAGCAGGTCTGCAGGTGTCTCTCTTGCTCTCCCTCTCTCTGTCTTCCCCTCCTCTCTCCATTTCTCTCTGTCCTATCCAACAACGACGACACCAATAACAACAACAATAAAAAAAGAGCAACAAAAGGGAAAATAAATAAATATTAAAATTTTTTTTAAAAAAAGGAAGAAAGGGAGGGAGGGAGGGAGGGAGGAAGGAAGGAAGGAAAGTGTGTCATTTACTTCAAATTTATATTGTCCACAGAATAAAAAGCATTTTCTCTTTACAGGACACAATTCTGTCTCTCGGCCAGGATTCCCTTGATTCTAAGAAATTCCTCCTGGTTGTCTGTAAGGTTCAAATCCAGGAAATATTGTGATCTTTGACGTCTGACAACAAGTTAATGACTGAGCTACGAAAGAGAGAGGGCCACTCGGGCCATAGCACACTGTGGTCCAACGCCAACGTCCATCTTGACCAGTGAGTGCTTGATACTCCCCACGGCAAAAGACTACAGGGCAAGGCCCTGGATTCAGGGGGCTGAACCGCACATCCTCACTCAGTCTTGTCGGAAATGTCAGGCAAGCCACATAACCCTCCTGTAATGCAAGAGCGTTGTGTTCACACCATCACAACCCTGGGCATCTAGTAAGGTGCTGGGCACATACTAGGTTATCTGAAAATGTTCTCCTTTTTCCTTCCCGTCGTAAATTTAATTTACTATGTTAAATAGGGTGTTTTTAATATATTTGTTTTCCCTTCATTTAAAACTCCATAGCTGTAAGTAGACATTTTAAGAAATGTTCTTTCTCGTCTAAATCTCCACAGTCCTATGACCAGCACAGTAACTGAACTGCACCTCCATCCCCACCGGGCTTCCCCCAGCCAGAGCCGACACTGAACCACTCCTGCCACCTGGCGCTCATGAGGAGAACTGGAGGCAGCATTTTCCAGTGGCTTGAGCACTAAGGTCTCCGCAGTCACCCACTGTTAAACATTCTTATTCTTAGAGAAAGTCTAGAGAAGTAAAAAAAATAATAATAAAATAAAAAAATCACAACTTATTTTTTAAGTAATAGCATCTGGGGAAGTGGGTGTGTATTTCTCTTTTGGCAACTTTTTAATTAGAACTGCAAGCCACCAGGGGTATGGGTTGACCTGCCAACCACCATGTGCAGCAGAGAAAAAGTCACAAAAGTCAGAACTCCCACCTTCTACACCCCAAAAAGAACTTTGGCCCATACTCCCAGAGGGGAAAGGATACAGGGAGATGACCAGAGGGCTCTGAAACCCAGTTCCACCAGGACTCAAAGTATTTGTCACTGGGAATCGTGTTTTTTTTTTTTTTTTAAGATTTTATTCATTTATTCATGAAGAAGACAGAGAGAGAGGGACAGAGAAAGGGAAAGAGAGAGGAAGAGAGAGAGGGAGAGGGAGAGGGAGAGGGAGAGAGAACCAGACATCACTCTGGTACATGTGCTGCCGGGAATTGAACTCAGGACCTTACTGCACCACCTCCCGGACCACAGAATCTTGTTTTTATATCGCTACTGAAAGGGAAGCAAGTATGGAAAATACCAGATGTGACTTAGAAAGGAAGTAAAAGTACATAAATGGTCCAAAAAGCAGATATAGACGCACCGTTATAAAGCCAACCCCTAGCTGCCTCCTTGGGAGAGCTTCTGCTATTTCCAATGTGGGGGATGAGGGCACAGAGCTCTGGTGGTGGGAACGTTATAGAATTAGACCCCCTGTTATCTTGTGATTTTATAAATCAATATTAAATTATTGGTAAACTGTAAAAACCATTAATTATTTAAAGAAAATGAAAACCAAGACTGATTGCAGACACACACCACGGTGACGCTGGCAGCGGCTGACCTGGAGAGCCTGACACGCCGTCCTACCCTCTGCACCCGCCTGACACGCCGTCCTACCCTCTGCACCCGCCTGACACGCCGTCCTACCCTCTGCACCCGCCTGACACGCCGTCCTACCCTCTGCACCCGCCTGACACGCCGTCCTACCCTCTGCACCCGCCTGACACGCCGTCCTACCCTCTGCACCCGCCTGACACGCCGTCCTACCCTCTGCCACCCGCCTCTGCTTCCCCGTTTTTCCTCCCTGCATAAGGCTACTTGCTCTTCCTCAGATCAATCTCTGTTCAAGGAAAAAGATTCTGATAAAGCAATTCACTCCAGGTTGTAAGGGACTTAAGAAGTTTTTATCATTTCCCTCCTAATTGCATTTTGATTACTTTCTCTTAAAAAAAAAAAGTGATTGTATGTGCCCAGTGCAGGTTCCAGAGTATTCACTGCCCTGAACTGCCCAGCTCCACCCCATGGAGGAGTCTTGCTGAGCAGTATCTTTCCAGAAATGCTCTGCCCACCGACAGATACAGGCACTCAAGCACTGCTTTGTGTGTTTGGGTTTCATTATTTTTATTTTTACCAGAGCACTGCTCAACTTGGGCTGCTGGTGGTGCCTGGGGTTGAACCTGGGGCCTCTGGCATACAAGTCCTGTGCTCTATCACTGCTATCGCCTGGGCACCTTTCTTCCTTTTTAAAAGCCCCTGGCTTTTTTACATCATAGACCTTGGAGACTGTGCCATAGTACTTGCTCTTTGGAGATCAAACTCCATCTTCCTCGGGTAAAGAGAACAAATCTTTCTTTGTGGGAGCTGGTAGAGCCTCAAGCAGGGAGAGAGGAGATGGGAGGCAGTGGGTCTCAGGTTTTCGTGAAGATAAGAATCACGTGGGCAACTTGTGAAACACCCACCTCGTGTCCTCCAGGTCTGATTCAGTAGGTCTGGGTCTGAGCACGGGCTCAACAACCACACCTGCAGAATCACACCTTCAAAGGCGGCTCTGCGGCCCTGGCTGCATCTTGAGAGTCACACGGGGAACTTCCAAAAAACATTCTATTTCTGATTAACTCGGTCTTGACCCCGGAGTGCCTGTCTCAGCCACCACTATCCTTCTAGACGCAAGGAACAATATCGACCACCATAATCAACCACAGTCAGTCAGTAAAGGAGGAGAACTGATAAAGGATAGGGGAGCTTCCAGTGGAGGGGACAGGATACAGAACTGTAGTCATGGGAATTGTGTGGAACTGTACCCCTCTTACCCCACAGTCTTGCCGATCAGTGTTAAATCACTCATTAAAAGAGAGAAGGAGAGGAAGAAAGAAGAAAGAAAGAAAGAAAGAAAGAAAGAAAGAAAGAAAGAAAGAAAGAAAGAGAGAAAAAGGGAGAAAGGAAGAAAGAAAAAAGAAAGAGAGAAAGGGAGAAAGGAAGAGAGAAAGGAAGAAAGAAAGAAAGAGAGAAAGGAAGAAAGGGAGGGAGGGAGGAAGAAAAAGAAAGGGAGGGAAGGAAGGAAGGAAGGAAGGAAGGAAGGAAGGAAGAAACAAAGAAAGAAAGAAAGAAAGAAAGAAAGAAAGGAAGAAAGGAAGACAAAAGGAGGATCGAGGATTGGGCCGGGTGGTTCTTCTTCTAGCGTTTTCCCTTCTTCCGTAGCCAGTCAACAGCATCAGGTTGAAAGCTGTCAGGAGCTGCTTGTTGCTGGCTTTGAAAGTGACTGGGATCCATGTGGATTCAGTCAGCTAGGAAGGATCCTCAGTTTCCCCAATGAATGGGTACTCACGGGATGCACCACGGGAAGGTCGATCCAATACATCCTGGCCAGGTGGTGACGCGACTGGTTGAGTGCACAAGTTCCAGGGTTCAAGTCCCCGGTCCCCACCCTGCAGGGCTGCAGGGTCTCTTTCTGTCTCTCTCCCTCCCTCTCTCTCCCCCTTCCCTCTTGATTTCTGGCTGTCTCTATCCAATAAATAAATAAATAAGGACAATATATATGTGTAAAAACTGGTTTTAAAAAAACGGGAGGGGAAATTTTAGCTTTTCCACCTAAAGTCAGGTCTGAGGAGGCTGCTCACCTCTGGGAAAATTCTCGGGTCCTGCTCTGTGAGTGCCCTTTGCAGAGAGAGGCGGGTGGGCTGCTCTGCTCTCGGAGGTCCTCCTGCGCCTCTCCACACCCCTGGCCGGTGGCACCTCCTCCCTTCCTCTGGGCAAGGACACCTGGGCAACTTTCAGTTCAGAGGATCCATCTCTGAAACCCTCAGAAACAGCAGCCTCTGTTTTTAGGTTCATTGGCGGCTTTCTTACTGCGAGCAGCTTAGCGCCAAAGCTAGAACTCCTTTGCTATTTTCTACTTCTGAGGTAAGTTGCCAATTATTATTTATTTACTTAGCCAGCCTTCCTAATGACATCCCTGGATAGCACACAGATGACTTTTTGTGGTTGTCTCAGGTCCGTTTTGTTTATTGGGTTTTTCTTTCTGTGAAACCATTTTTTATTATCTTTATTTATTGGATAGAGACAGTCAGGAATTGAGGGGGGCAGAGATAGAGGGGCAAAGAGAAAGAGAGACTTCTTTCACCGTTCATGAAGCTTTCCCCTGCAGGTAGGGACTGGAGGCTCGAACCTGGGTCCTTGAGCATTGTAATGTGTGCACTCAGCCGCCAACACCCAGCCCCCCTTTTTTAATTGAGGGGATTAATGGCTTACAGTTGATCACAAAATACAGTAGTCGGTCCATGTGTACCATTTATCAGTTTTCCATACAACACTCTAATCCCTCACCCAGATCCTCTGCCATCGTGTTCCAGGACCAGAACACTCCCCCGCACCCCCAACCCCAGCATCCTTGACTTCGGTGCAATACGCCAACTCCAGTCCAAGTTCTGCGCTTTCCCCTTCTGTTCTTACTTCTCAATTTCTGTCCATGAAGGAGACCATCCCATCTTCATCCTTCTCTTTCTGGCTGATCTCACTTCACAGGATTCCTTCAAGCTCCATCCAACATGAGGTAAAGAAGGTGAGATCACCATTTTAACAGCTGAGTAGTATTCCATTGTGTATCTAGACCACAACTTGCTCAGCCACTCATCTGTTGTTGGACACCTGGGTTGCTTCCAGGTTTTGGGTGTTACACATTGTGCTGCCAAGAACATATGTGCACACAGATCTTTTTGGATGGATGTGTTGGGTTCCTTAGGATCTATCCCCAGGAGAGGAATTACAGGGTCACAAGGCAGGTCCATTTCTATCCTTGTGAGAGTTCTCCAGACTGCCCTCCACAGGGGCTGTTGTTGTTTTTAACTTGATCAGGTGACTTAAGAACAAGGAGACAACTGTCAACATTTCTCCGGCTGTGCATTTGGGCAGCACATCAGCTTAGACTGTTTCATTTATAGCAATATAGCTGTGGGCAAGCCAGGCTAATGAGGGAAACTAAAGATTTAGAGTCGAATATTAAATTTATCTTAGTCTTTATTTCTTGCTGTTCCGACCAGTAAAGAACAATGCCTCTGGGACAATCCCATGAGAAGCCATCTTGCCTGCGGTGCCCCACATGCAGTAAAGACGGCAACACACTACAGACCCCACCTAGAGCCCTCTCTCTGCTGGGCTGGTTAGAGATGGCTGTTAGAGATGTTAGAGATGGTGGTTAGAGATGTTAGAGATGGTGGTTAGAGATGTTAGAGATGGCGGTTAGATATGTTAGAGGTGTTAGAGATGGTGGTTAGAGATGTTAGAGATGGCGGTTAGAGATGTTAGAGGTGTTAGAGATGGTGGTTAGAGATGTTAGAGGTGTTAGAGATGGTGGTTAGAGATGTTAGAGATGTTAGAGATGGCAGAGATGTTAGAGATGGCGGTTAGAGATGTTAGAGGTGTTAGAGATGGCGGTTAGAGATGTTAGAGATGGCGGTTAGAGATGTTAGAGATGGCGGTTAGAGGTGTTAGAGATGGCGGTTAGAGATGTTAGCGATGTTAGAGATGGTGGTTAGAGATGTTAGAGGTGTTAGAGATGGCGGTTAGAGATGTTAGAGGTGTTAGAGATGGTGGTTAGAGATGCTAGAGATGGCAGTTAGAGATGTTAGAGATGGCAGTCAGAGATGTTAGAGATGGCGGTTAGAGATGTTAGAGGTGTTAGAGATGGCGGTTAGAGATGTTAGAGATGGCGGTTAGAGATGTTAGAGATGGTGGTTAGAGATGTTAGAGGTGTTAGAGATGGTGGTTAGAGATGTTAGAGATGGTGGTTAGAGATGTTAGAGATGGCGGTTAGAGATGTTAGAGATGGCAGTCAGAGATGTTAGAGATGGCGGTTAGAGATGTTAGAGGTGTTAGAGATGGCGGTTAGAGATGTTAGAGATGGCGGTTAGAGATGTTAGAGGTGTTAGAGATGGCGGTTAGAAATGTTAGAGATGGTGGTTAGAGATGTTAGAGGTGTTAGAGATGGCGGTTAGAGGTGTTAGAGATGGCGGTTAGAGATGTTAGAGATGGCGGTTAGAGATGTTAGAGATGGCGGTTAGAGATGTTAGAGGTGTTAGAGATGGCGGTTAGAGATGTTAGAGATGGTGGTTAGAGATGTTAGAGGTGTTAGAGATGGCGGTTAGAGATGTTAGAGATGGCGGTTAGAGATGTTAGAGATGGTGGTTAGAGATGTTAGAGGTGTTAGAGATGGCGGTTAGAGATGTTAGAGATGGTGGTTAGAGATGTTAGAGATGTTAGAGATGCCGGTTAGAGATGTTAGAGATGGTGGTTAGGGATGTTAGAGATGGCGGTTAGAGATGTTAGAGGTGTTAGAGATGGCGGTTAGAGATGTTAGAGATGGCGGTTAGAGGTGTTAGAGATGCCGGTTAGAGATGTTAGAGATGGCGGTTAGAGGTGTTAGAGATGGCAGTCAGAGATGTTAGAGATGGCGGTTAGAGATGTTAGAGGTGTTAGAGATGCCGGTTGGAGATACCACACGCTGGCCGGGCTCGTTCCTGAAGTAGTGGGGACCCTACATCCTCCAGGAGAAGACCGCAGGCCTTTCTCTTACGCGGATTTGTCTTAAGCTCCATAAACAGACAGGAAGGAGACAGAGGAAGGGGTGACATGAAGGTTTCTAGCCTGTGACTCTTGCAGTGTAGATCTGAGCCCACGGCTATAGGGTACTTGTCAACACCAGAATCGAGGAGGGTGCCGGGAGGTGGCACACCCAGCTGAGCGCAAGGACCTGGGTTCAAGTCTCCCGTTCCCCACCTGCAGGGGGAAAGCTCTGACAGTGGTGAAGCAGGGCTGCAGAGGTCTCTGTCTCTCTTCCTCTCTATCTCCCCCTACCCTCTCGATTTCTGATAGTACCTAATAAATAAGTGAAGATTTAAAAAAATTTAACACACACACGACATGAGTAATTGTGGGTGTGTTCCAATAATAGCTTATTCATCAACATTGTACTTTGAATTCCATATAATTTGCACATGTCAAGAAATGTTATTCTTTGTTTGAATTTTTTGAATATCACTCTTAGAATAGACTGGGCAAAACCAGGAATCATCCAGACTTGGCCCACGAGTCATGCTTTTGCCAGGCTCTAAACTGAGTCCTTCCAGCCTCTCCCCATCCCTCCCCCACAGATACAAAGAGTCACATATGTGAGGTTGTAAGTTAGTGTCCCACCCGGCTACCCAGCGTGCTGAAACCCCAGCTGAAATGAGTGCTAGAAGACCCTGACCAGGGGCCAGGCGATGGCACCCCTGGTTAAGCACACCTATCACAGGGTACTAGGATCCAGGTTCAAGCCCCGGTCCCCACCTGCAGGCGGAAAGCTTCACAAGTGGTGAAGCAGAACTACAAGTGTTACTCTTTCTCATTCCCTGTCTATCTCTCTCCCCTCTCAATTTCTATCTCTATCCAATAATAAATAAAAATTTATAATAAAGAAGAAAGAAAACCCTTAAGAGCAAGTTCTTCTACCCATCAACAAGGTCACCGGTTCATCCCGTTCTGAGAGGAACTGAGAGCTTAGCAAACAGAGCTTCCACTTAAAATCCAAGCCGGTGGCAAGAGCCAGTCAGGAGATGAATGTGTGTACTCAAGAGACTGCAAGTTCTGTCAGAGAACCCCCACCCAAACTCTACATTTGTGCAGATAGCTTCTGGTCTGTTACAAATAAAGGAAAGTAAAATTCCCAAACAAAACAAAACTCCAGAGGACAGTGTCAAGATAATGGGGTGAGAGCCCTGAAAACAGGCCAGTGGAGAGATACCTGACTTGCAGATGGACATAAATAGCACCAAAGTGCTGGGCTGCTGCCTCCTTTTCACCTGCAAGTGTTTCTGAAGCCTGGGAGAAGGCCGCTCCTGACATAAAGCTTGTCTTTCCGGTTGAAAGCAGGCATCTGCGGCTTCTTGAGTATCCCTCAGAGAGGTCACTAGGGAGATTTACCAGACTTCAAAGTGGGAGAAAGAAATAGCTTCACAATAACACTCTCTGGCATCCGTTAAATATGTCAGTGGCCCCGTATCTCCTGTATTAATCTCACATTTACTAGGGTCCTGAAAAGTTGAAGAAAGTGAAAGCTAACATTTCAGGAGAGTTTAGAAAGTGTTGTGCCCACAGCAACTAGCTACCACCAGTGGTGTTTTCGATGGGTCTTTCTATACTTTCTTCAGAGACTGTGACTCCCTTTCTGCTCACAACAAGGCTGGCATTCTAGTCAACTCTCCCGAGCTTGTGAGATCGGCATCTAAGCAGATGTCACCAGTGTCTGGGTGTGGAGAGGACACAATATTTGTCTATAGTCTTTTGGCCAGAAATGCTGGACCTACCTAATCATGGGGGAGCTAACAGACTAATGCAGGCAAGCAGTGAGACCGTCTAAAGAGACGCAGTGACTTGAGTGGGGACCATAGACTGCTTGGCATAGCTGCAACACATGATCTGACACAGTGCTGTTCTCTGGTGGTTATTTGAAAGGGTGTCCTTGTGTCTGTAAAATGCAAAATGAAAATATTTAGGAGTCCAGTGTTATGAATTCTGCAGCTTATGTTCAAGTGTGTGTGCATTTGCATATGTGTGTGTGTATAAGGGAGGGAGAAGGGGAGAGCAGGTAAATTAAATCTGGCCAAATATGAGTAAACTCAGGAGTTTGTTTATTTTTTTAGTTTTTTTTAAATTTATTTATTTTCCCTTTTGCTGCCCTTGTTGTTTATCATTATTGTTGTTATTGCTGTCATTGTTGTTGGATAGGACAGAGAGAAATGGAGAGAGGAAGGGAAGACAGAGGGGGAGAGAAAGATAGACATCTGCAGACCTGTTTTATCGATTGTGAAGCAACTCCCCTGTAGGTGGGGAGCCGGGGGGCTGGAACCTGGATCCTTAACGCCCGTCCTTGTGTTTTGTGCCAACTCGACAGTTTTGAGGAGGGCTTTGTGGAACTGTTCCATCTACTTATCTGTGGGTTTGGAATTTTTCTAAATTAAAAGTGGGGAAGAATTATGAGCTGTTTGGTCAGGCTTCCTGTCAAGGTGTTTTGGAGAGGGAAGAAATTGAGGTTAGCTGAGTTCAGGGTATGGAAAAAAAATTCTTGTTTCTTTGAGGGAGCTTGAGTTGTTGGACACAATCCAAAAACTTAACTGAAGTACAGAAAGAGGACACAGGTCAGGACGGGGGGTGGCAGACCCAGTTCAGAAACACACACGTCACCATGCACAAGGACCCAGGCTCAAAACACAGTCCCCACCTGCCAGGGGTGTGGAGGGGTGTCTTCACAGGGACTGAAGTAGTACTGCAGGTCTCTCTCTCTTTTTAAAAAATATTTTATTTATTTTATTTTTGAGAGAAATGTAGAGAGAGAGAAAGAAATACCAGAACACTGCTCAGCTCTGGCTTATGGTGGTGTGGGGGATTGAACCTGGGACTTTTGGAACCTCAGGCATGAGATTCTGTTTGCATAACTATTATGCTATCTCCCCCTCCCCGGCAGGTGTGTCTCTTTATCTCTTCCTCTCTGTCTCCCCACTCCCTCTTGATTTTTCTGTGCGTCTATACAATATATAAATAAAATTTAAAAGAGAGAAAGAGAACAAAAATCAGTAAAGGGAGTGGAAATGAAAAGCAGAAAAGGAAAAAAGCTCAAGTGAGGAGAGTGTTCTGGCCCACAGCAGGCGTGGAGTCCAGGCAGGAGACTAGATTTCTCAGCCCAAACATGAAGTGCATTGGATCGACCTTCCCGTGGTGCATCCCGTGAGTACCCATCCATTGGGGAAACTGACGATCCTTCCTAGCCGACTGAATCCACATGGATCCCAGTCACTTTCAAAGCCAGCAACAAGCAGCTCCTGACAGCTTTCAAGCTGTTGGTCCTGCTCTTCGAGTCCTCCAACTTAATGTTGAGGGGCTGTCCTTTGCCAAACGCATTCTTATTGGTCAACTGGCGATACAGCATCAGGCAGATGTTATCTGCCTACAAGAAACACATATAGCAGTCGATGAAGCTGCTCGATTCACCATCAGTGGATTCGATTTAATATGCTATAATCTCCATCCTAAACACGGCCGAGCCATCTACGCCAAATCGTGTCTTGCGGACGTTTACCATACGGCCTCTTCGGCCTTCTACGACTCCATTACTATTGGAACTATTCAGCTCGTCAACGTATATAAGCCTCCCAGTGCCTCATGGGATAATGAGGTCCTGCCTAGCCCGAATCACCCAGCCATTTACGTTGGTGACTTTAATAGTCATCACCAAGACTGGGGATATTCCTCCACTCGTGCTGACGGCTCTATCTTGGCCGACTGAGCTTCAGCGAATGACCTCTCCCTATTATACGATCCCAAACAGCCAGGCTCTTTTCACAGTGCTAAATGGAATAAAGTCTCATCACCCGACCTGTGCTGGATTAGCACAGTCAACGGCCAAGCCTTTCCCGCTACGAGACAAGTTCTCAAGATCTTCCCGCACAGTCATCACCGCCCAGCTATCATCCACATTGGTCTCCAGCTCCCACTGATTCTGTGCTCAGAGAAACTAAGATGGAACTTTCGGGAAGCAAACTGGCGTCTGTTCAGTGATCTTACCAACATATCTATTCCCGCAATTCCAATTAACTCTATCCCCTCTGAAGATTCCTACAGGCGCTTCCACCAAGCCATCTTCAAAGCAGCTTCCCAAGCCATTCCTTGTGGGAGACGTGCTAACTATACGCCTTGTCTTGATGCTGAATGCGAGCAACTACTAAAGCAGTATGATGAGTCGGGCGACCCAGATGTGGCTGACCATCTCATTGCCTCCCTGGATGCAGCATGCCAAGCCCGCTTGCAACAACTCACGGAAAGTCTGAACTTCACCCACTCAAGTAGGAAGGCCTGGAAGCTTCTTCACAGACTGGGTGCCGGTAGTCAACCCCCTCCCATCTCCCATCCTCCCGTATCTCCAAACTCAGTGGCCAGTCACCTAACTCAAGTTGGACGTGCTAAGATCGACCCAGTATGGAAAAGAGAAATTTCCCATGAGTGGTCATCCCACTTCCGGTTATCTTGTCCATCTCCAAAACTCTCTCCCTTTACACTGTCTGAACTGGAAGACGCTTTGAAGAGGGTTAAACCGGGAACGGCTGCTGGCTATGATAACATCACCCCAGAACTCATTCTTAACCTGGGTCCCGTGGCAAAGAAGTGGCTCGCTTCATTCCTGTCCCACCTCTTGGAATCTGAGTTTATGCCCAAAGTTTGGCGTCGTGCGAAGATTATAGCGGTTTTGAAACCAAAGAAAGACCCAACACTGGCCGCCAGCTATAGACCCATTTCTCTCCTCTCCGTGTGTTACAAACTCCTTGAGAGGCTGCTTCTGTCACGCATTTCTCATCTTACAGAGAAATTCCTATCACCCGCCCAAGCTGGTTTCCGCCCAGGAAGATTTACCTGCGAACAAGCCCTGGCCCTCTCAACTTACATTGAAAATGTAACAACAAAGACGGGTGCTGTCTTTGTTGATCTCACAGCAGCCTATTACACAGTCTGGCACCGTGGTCTCCTAGTCAAGATCTCAAGATGCCTGCCTCCATGGGTGGCCAACACTATATCGTTTCTTCTCCAAAACAGAAGATTCCGGGTGCATCTGGGTTACAAGTCTAGCAGATGGAGACTTGTCTCAAGTGGCCTCCCCCAGGGCTCTGTTCTAGCTCCTACGATATTTAATATCTACATCAATGACCTCCCAGAAACTTCTTCAAGAAAGTTCATCTACGCCGATGACATCTGCTGTGCAACTCAGGCGTCCAAGTTCGACATCCTCGAGGAAACACTCACAAAAGACATGTCTCTGATATCTGATGACTGCAAAAAATGGCGACTGATCCCTAGCATTGCAAAAACAGTATCATCTGTTTTCCATCTACACCATGCCTCGGCCTCGCGTGAGCTTAATGTGCAGCTTGGCGATACGAGAATCCGGCATGAAGCCCAGCCAGTCTATCTTGGCGTTACTCTCGTTCACACTCTGTCATTTCACGAACATCTCATAAAAACTGCAGCAAAGGTGGGCGCGAGGAATCACATCATTGCAAGACTGGCCAGCTCCTCATGGGGCGCGAGCGCTTCCACACTGCGATCATCCTCTCTGGCATTATGCTATTCCACTGCAGAATACTGTGCCCCAGGATGGTTCCGTAGCCCCCATGTCCACTTGGTCGATTCCAAATTATATTCCTCCATGAGGATCATTTCTGGAACCATCCGTTCCACCCCGGTCCCATGGCTGCCAGTTCTCAGCAACATCGCCCCGCCAGATATTCGTCGGGATGCGGCATCATCTAAGTTCATTTCCCACGTCTACGCTCGACCGGACCTGCCAATATACGCGGATATCTTCGCCCACCCTGTCCAACGCTTGACGTCTCGTCACCCAATCTGGTCCCCTACACCTACACTGAACTTCTCTGTTCCAGACTCTTGGAAACAGAGTTGGCAGTCAGCTGAGGTCAAGAACAAACACCTCATCACAGACCCCTGCGAGCGTCAACCCGGCTTTGACCTGGCACGTTATGATCGGGCCCTCCTCCATCGCTATCGAACAGGCCATGGCCGGTGCGCCGCTATGTTCCATCGCTGGGGAGCCAGAGACGACCCAAACTGCCGCTGCAGCTCCAGACAGACTATGACCCACATAGTCCACGACTGCCACCTCTCCAGATTCAAAGGAGGTCTCGAAACTTGACATCAGGCTCAACCTGACGCTGTTGACTGGCTGCGGAAGAAGGGCAAACGCTAGAAGAAGAAGTCCACACATGCCCGTCTCCCTTAGTCAATGAGGCTGATGCCCAAAGGCTTTCTGACCTGCTCCCTCGGGCCTCTCATAACCCAAGTCAGATAAACAGTAGATGAGTAGCAAGGGAGTAAACTAGCCTCACCAACTTATCACTGGAGTCACTGTTTATCAGATCTTCACAAAGTTCCATCCACATATCTCTCTCTCTCTGCCTCCAGGGTTATTACTGGAGCTCCTGCCGGCACTACGAATCCACTGCTCCTGGAGGCCATTTTTCATTTGTATTGGCTAAGACAGAGAGAAATCGAGAGGGGAGGGGGAGATAGAGAGGGAAAGAGATAGAGAGACACCTCCAGACCTGCTTCACCACTTGTGAAGTGGTCCCCTGTAGGTGGCGAGCGAAGGCTTGAACCCAGATCCTTGCACTTGCTACCCTGTGCACGTAACCCAGTGTGCCGCCACCTGGCCCCTCCATCCACATCTTTACACGAACATCACAGACAAGAAATCTCACACTCGGATAGGTGAGTATGTTCCCAGAGTCACAGAACAAGTTGGAGTTTAGATGAAAAGTGCTTCTTCAAGAGTCTGGCAGTAGCGCACTGGATTAAGCACATGTGGCGCAAAGCACAAGGACCGGCATAAGGATCCCGGTTCCAGCCCCCGGCTCTCCACCTGCAGGGGGTCGCTTCACAGGCGGTGAAGCAGGTCTGCAGGTGTCTGTCTTTCTCTCCCCCTCTGTCTTCCCCTCCTCTCTCCATTTCTCTCTGTCCTAACAACAATGACATCAATAACAACAATAACTACAACAACAATAAAAAAACAACAAGGGCAACAAAAGGGAAAATAAATAAATTTAAATTTTTTTAAGTGCTTCTTCCCTCTCCATTTGAGGAGAGGAAGGTCTCTTTGGGAAACAGGAAGTGAGGGGCACAAACCAGCAAATTAAAGAATGAGGAACAGGTCCAACAGATGCCTGTTAGAAAAAAGAAAAAAAGAAAATGTTAGACTTCAGGAAAACCTCCTCCCTGTTCCTTCTAAAGCCACTAGAAATCTTGCTTCCAAGGACTGACCTATTTTCTGCTTGGTTTTCTGAATCAGAAATCCCTTATCATGTAAAGCAGATAAAGCAGAATTCTTTTTTTTTTTTTTTTTTTGCCTCCAGGGTTATTGCTGGGGCTCAGTGCCTGCACCATGAATCCACTGCTCCTGGAGGCCATTCCCTCCACCCCTTTTGTTGCCCTTGTTATTGTAGTCTTGCTGTGGTTATTATTGTTGTTAGTTGTTGGATAGGACAGAGAAATGGAGAGAGGAGGGGAAGACAGAGAGGGGGAGAGAAAGACAGACACCTGCAGACCTGCTTCACCGCCTGTGAAGCGACTCCCCTGCAGGTGGGGAGCCGGGGGCTCGAACCAGGATCCTTATGCCGGTCCTAGCGCTTTGCACCACGTGTGCTTAACCCGCTGCACTACTGCCCGACTCCCCAATTCTTGACTTCCATATTCCCCCTAAACCCTACTGCCTAGCCCACGAGGCTGAGTTTCCAAGATCAAGCCTATTTTTGGTCCCCAAGCCTTCAGCTGCAGTCTGAGTATCCCACTGGCTGGTGACACTGTGAAGCAGAGGACAGAGGAGCCATGGGTCTGGATCCATGGGTGTGACTGAGGGCTGAGAGGTATGTTTTCACTGGCAGAAGCAGTCCGGCCTCACAGGCCTGCATGAAACCTGCAGCCTGGGCCTGCAGGGCACTGATCTGTTTGTAAAGCCGATAAAAACAGCCCCGTAAGTGCCCAGGCCAAATCCAATACTGTAAAGGAACATACTTGAGAGAAACTTCCCTTCCAGGGACACATATGCAAGTGGTGGAAAATTGCAAAGAAGGAGAAAAGAAAAGCAAAACTGGGCATTGTCTGACTTAACTAAGAGTCACGTTGCTGCCCCAGCCAAGTGTAAAAGTGAACAATGCCCTCAGCCTCTGCCACGACTGCAGATGTCGCCATGCTGAGAAGTGGCTTATTTTTGTCTTCTCTGGAGCTCCGATCATTATGAGCCAACAACAGAAGCACATTTCTATATCGGTTCTGGAAGAAAGACTTCTTTCATGCTTTCTTTGGCTGAAAAAGAAATTGGGCAGAAATGTATTCCGGCCGTTTACAAGCCACCTATCATTTGTCTTGAATGCTTCCCTTCGAAATTACTGGTTTCTTCTTAGGACACTGTAGTTCCTGGGAAGATAACGTGGAAGGAATGAGCAGCTTTAAAGGGGTAAATACCACTCATGCTAACAGAACCCTAGGGGTTGGCACCTGAGGACAGGGTCCTTTCATACTCAGGCCACTAGCTCAAAATATAAATGTCATGGAAAGACATTTTCGCTGTCATGCTGAGTTCTCACACAGTCTCAGAAGAAGCAGGTAGAAAGGGCTACCCACCAGAGTTCAATGAATAGCAGTAGGTATTCACCCCAAACTGAAGGAAAACAAATTTGAGAGTTTATGTTCTGTGCCAGCACCTTCTGCTGCTGCGTTTTGTTTCACAGCTAAGACCTCTGCGGTGAGTCTCTCTAGTTCGATTTGCATTGTTTACTTGTATCTGTGGATCAGAATCCATGAGCCTTGGAAGCAGCTGGTGGGCCTGAAATTACTGGAAAATGACACTAAGCCCATGAGGGAACTGGGCAGAAGGAGAATGTCATGAAAAGAGAGAGAGAGAATCTAAACTCGTTTGAATAAGGAGCACAGCCCACCAGAAAGAGACTGTTGCCTTTGAAACATTTTGCTTGCCGGTGCAGGACAAAAATAGGCAACTGGAGCTACACATGGCTCCTCAAACCACTAGTTACCCCGCTGCACTCTGTGCTTCTGCAGAGCCATCTAGTAAGATAGAACTTGGAAATCGCTGCTGGGATTATCCTAGAAATCCCAGCAGGGAGGGAGCTTACTCACACCTGAGGAGTCAGGCCCTGCTACCCTTTACTTGTTGTTCCCAGGAAAGGAAAGACCTGGTGGGTGATGCTTGTGTTAGAGAGAAGAGACGCTAATGATGTCTTTCAGCCTTTGGGGAGGGATCTGCCCTCTACTGTCTCCTAGTAGGTCATTCGGTGGAGTGCCTGCCTGCCAGTGGATGAAGAACGGCATGATTCAAGTGAAGACATTTTAGGATGCCCATTGGATAATACATCTGCACTCGGTCTCCTGGATGGTATTAGCCACAAAACGTGGGTCATCTTCATGCAAGTCTCTCTCCTGAAAGGACAGGGTTGTCCCTTAGCCTAGTAGTTAGGAAATGCATCCACATGCCTTTTCCTTACACCTGATGCAACTGTTCTTGCTACAGGGGTGTCCTTGCTGAGAAAGCGCAACCTCAATATTGGCGGCCACACTTGAGCTCAGACCTTCTTTCGTGCTGGTGTCTTACTATAGCAACTTCAAATACCATTTCTGAACCCCACCTCCCCAGAGCCCTACCGCAGTAAGGAAAGACAGACACAGGCTGGGGTTGTGGATCCACCTGCCAACACCCATGTCCAGTGGAGAAGCAATTACAGAAGCCAGAACTCCCACCTTCTGCTCCCCATAAAGATCTTTGGTCCACACTCCCAGAGGGGTAAAGAACAGGGAAGTTTCCAATAGAGGGAATGGCATGTGGAACTCTGGTGGTGGGAGTTGTGTGAATCGTACCCCTCTTATCCCGCAATCTTGTCTATCACTATTAAATCACTAATAATAAAAAAAAAAGAGGGAGAGAAGTTGAAAAATAAGAAAACACTAAGCAGAACCTGGACTGGAGTTGGTGTATTGCACCAAAGTAAAAGACACTAGGGGGGAGGGTTCAGGTCCCGGGATATGATGGCAGAGGAGGACCTAGAGAGGGTTGAACTGTTATGCAGAAAACTGAGAAATATTACACATGTACAATCTACTGAATTTTACTGCTGACTATAAACCATTAATCCCCCCGAGTAGAGAAAAAATAAATCATTTCTTCCCACACACCTGCTGCCACCCCACTTTGTGCCATCCGTGCCCCGTACATGTTTGGACCTTTCTGAGTTAGAGTCAAGCAGCCCATTTTCACGAGAGAGTTCAGCTGCATTGCAGGAGCCCCGTGTTGCTGGAAGCATCTGACGCGGGCCTCGCTGGCAGAACCATGTAACAGACTCAGGCCCACGCCATCACCAGGTCATGTCTACTTAATCGAGTGTCTCCACCTTTCTCGCTCCCTTCTTAGGCCACATTGCTGTCAGGGTTTTCCAGTAGTTGGAGGAACTAAAGTAAAGGCCTAATACACCAGTGTGTCTGATAACGTCTACAGAGGAGCTATAAGGCACCAGGGAAGGAACACAGAGCTTATGTAGAAAGAATCCACAGGGAAAAAATAATAACAAAATCTACAATCGTGGTTGAATGCCCTAACAGAGAACAGAAAAGACTGCAGCTGTGTGGCCTGGCTGCTGCTCTCTGAGACGGGGCAGATATGACGGCGCCTCCTCTCCGGACCTGTCAGCTGGAGTCATCGTTCCAGACACCTGCACAGACGGCAGGTGGGACTTGCGCTCTTCCCCCCCCCACCTCCCACCCCCGCACTCTCCACACCCTAAGGACAAAGCGACTGTTTCTGCCCCTGCTCATCCCAAGGGCCGCTTTCTTCCTTCAAGTTCGTCCTGACTGCAGTGTCTGTGTGTCTGCAGCTGCTCACTGTTCAGACTTTATATATACTCTTCATCAACTGCTTTCCTCTAATAACCTAATAAACATCTGCTGCTTTGCACTTATCAGGGCCTTTTATATATCCGGGAGGTTAGAGCTGAGTGTTTAGTGTCTTTCTTGGTTCTTTCTACTTCCTGCTCAGTCTTTTCTAATGAGGAAATGCAGTTCCCAAATAGAACATGAATTTCCAAATGCATGGAGACACATGCTGGGCATTGCCATCCAGTATCCCTGTTGACTGAGGTAGGCTGGGCTTTGCATTTAAACCATTTCACACACTGCTCCCTGGCCTTTCCTGTCCACGGTACGGAGTTGACAGAGAAAGCCTTTTCTGCCTGCCTGTGGAGCCAGGAAGATGCAAAAATTAAACAACAACTATAGGGATTGATTTTAACAATGGAGAACACTAAGACTGTATCCCAAATTTATGGCCCACTAGATACAGTCATTGTAAATACTAAAGTGAAAACACTAAGTCCAGATACACACTGAGCTCCCCTCATAAAGATAAAACTTTCAATCCACAGCACAGTGTTGAAAGCCCTTTCTGAATGCTGATCCCTGATCCAAAAAGCACTCACACAAACAAACAAACAGAAGAACTGTCCTAACAACAACATCCCTGTGGCATTGCCATACTCTGGAGATAAAGATGACTCACTGAGATAGTGAGTGAGAGAAAAGACAATTGCGGAAGAGGGTTCTCTCGTTTCGCACTGGTTTTGCATCCCCCAGTCCACACATAACCCAGGCAGAGGCGACTTGGCTCCACATTTGTATGCAAATTTCTTCTCGGTGGAAGTATCGGAAAGCAGAATTGGTCCATTGACTTAATGACTAAACAAGGCACTTCAGCGTGCTCTACTCCCAACATCTAATCAGCAGGACAGCTGCATTTAAATACTGAAGACTGAAAGGAGCTCAGCTTCTGAAGCAAGGGACTTTCTAGATAATCTTGCCTATGAGGTCCTTGGCTTGTGTCCTCGGCGGCTGCCAACAGTGACAGCAGGGAATTGCAGTGAGGTTCACACATATCTGTTTCCCTCCTGAGCGTCCGGTGGCCAGCTTCCATTCTAATTAGAATCTGCTCATGAAAAGCCTGTTTCTCGATTTTGCTGTTGACTTCCTAGGAACCACATTTCCAGCGACGTGGGCACGCCCTCCTCCGCCCCTCTGCAGTGAACTCCGGCACCAGGCAAGGAAGGCACTGTGTGAGACACACAACAGCAGCCCTGCACAGAAGTGGGGAGGTTCTGCTCAGAAAGCATGGAGGCTGGGGCTCAGGCCAGGGTTTTCTTTCTGCTTCTCAGAATGTAAAGAATCTAGCAGAACAGAAACCAAAATTTGAAATCATTCTAAAATAAAAGCACTTCTAGGTTATTACTGTGTAGATTATGCAAAAAAGGAACCATCAGTGTAGGGCAATCAGCTTCCATTAAACAAGCCTAAAATAAGGCACTAGGATATAAAAAAAAAAAATAGAAGAAAAGAGAGATAGAGCAAGAGAAAGAAAAAGAGAGAGAGAAAGGATACTCTGGGACTTGGCTTCCAGTGTCCCCTGGAGGAATGCTAATAATTATACTTGGAATACTGAGCATAATTAGTCTTTAGCTGCCCATTTTGGTTTTGCTCAAGATAGAAATGTTAAGTCGGAACCATTAAAATCCATGTTCTTTGGAAACAGACTCAGAAAGGGAATGGCTCAGGTCGTGGTGCATGGCTGGAAATCAAAATGCCACCGGTCACCAGCATTGTGCAGGCTGGATGCTCTGGTTACGATCATTTTTATAGCCTATAAACACTGGGCTGGTGGATAGGCGCATAAAATTAATTTTATGGTAATTATCCCCTCCTGCAAGCGGGAAGCAACCAAAGTCACAGGCCACCTCCTGCTTCTCCTGGATGTAGGTGGGCTCCTCTCAGAAGACCAGGGGCCAGGGTGCCCTGCTTGGTTTCCTACTGGGGGGCAGGGTCCCTCTTGGCCCCCAGCTATGCCATGAACCAGGCACAGGATTTAATGTTCATCATCTCTGACAAAAGTCACTTTTTTTCCCCTCCACCAGCAGCAGAGTATCCCAGAAAGCACTGGTGTCACCAGCTGAATAAAGGCCCCTGGTGCTCTCTGGCATTTGTCACCTGCACTTCCCTTGGGGACTGAGAGAAAAAAAGTCTGTGGATGAAAGCAAAGCAAATTTCCCCTCTCTAGAGAGGAGACCGTGCCTGCGGCAGCAGCTTACAACACCACTTGCTTTGAGTCTAGCACTGGGTTTGGAGGCCTGAAGATCCAAGGAAGGGGCCAGGTGGAGGCGCACCTGGTTGGGCACACGTTACAAAGCAGGCCTGGATGCCATGCGGGCTTGTCTCCCGGGAGGCTACGCTCTGAAGCTCCCAACAGAGATGCCGGCTCCGCCCTGCCCACGCTGGCTGCTGCCCTTCTCCTTTCACCGTTTCTCCCCAAGATGTCCTCTACATTCCTGACTCCACCTGTGCGCTTGTTTGGGGAAAGGAAAACACACTGCAACTTGTCTCTTGACTTTCAAGAGGATGACAGTTACCCAGGTAGTTTAAGGGAGCTTCAGAAAATGTATCTTTGAGAGCACATTATGGAATATGTTCCAAAAATGTTAAAACGTATCAACCTACCACATCAGAGGTTCTTCAGCTGTAAACTCATCAATTAAGACAGACACGTTGCTTCTTGTGTTCCCAGCCCTCGACACATCACTGGACTTAGGGAAAATGAGCAATAACTGTTGATGCGGTGGCTGGTGAATGAATCATCAGGTATGGAAAACGCACATGTGTTATATGTCAGCACTTGAATCAAAATAAAGAGCAAGATGGTTACATTGTGTTTATTTTAACTAACTTTGCTAGACAGAGACAGGCAGAGATCAAGAATAAAGGGAAGATAGAGATGGGAAGAGACAGAGAGACACCTGCAGCCTTGCTTCACTACTTGGGAAGCTTTCCCCCAGCAGGTGGGGACTGGTAGCTTGAACCCAGGTCCTTGCACCCTGTAACATGTGCGCTCATCAGGGACACCACCATCAGGACCCCTACAATATGTTCATTTAAACTGACAAAGTTGGAGTTGATGATCACCCAACTTTGCAACAGTGCAAAAGTGCTTTGCACTCAGCTGAAACGGTGTTTCCTATTTTGAGTCTTTATCTTTTTCCTGGAAAGGCAATGCAATGATACTTTCTTCTGATTCTGGGCACTGATAGTGACCACCAGCCCTCAGTTAACCCATCTGTCATCAGAGGAAGCAAATGAAACTCCACATACAGCTGTTCACTTTCGCTACAGCGTTCAGTGAATTGGATGAGCTAATCAACACCTTATCATAAAACAGGCTTAGTTTTCTATAGTGTTACCTGACTGTTGGATAATTAAATGTTCTGAGCCCACTGAAGAGAGACTAGGCTGGGCCATACTTCTCAGTAGGTCCGCTGTATTAAATGCATTTTTCAGTTTGGGATATTTCCAACATATTGGGTTGTTGAATCATAACCTCATCACAGCTTGAGGAAAATCTGTCTTACCCTCTTTTAGAATTCACCTGTTATTTCTTTAAAGGCCTAAAAATAAATAAGCAGTCCTACCTGTCCATTATATTTTCTTTCTCATAATTGTCCTATACTGGTAGTAGAGTTTTTGACAGAATGTAAGACTCTGGGGGGAAGTTATGTCTACCAGGTGAGTTTGTGCCATTGACCAGTGCACCAGGGAGTGAAGTTGTTATGCTCAGTAGAATTAACAGTGAGAAGACCAGGTTTTTTTTTCATTATTTTAGCAGTTACTTAATATTGATTTTAAAATTTATAAAATAACAGGGCTATAATTCTGCACTGTTCCAACCACCAGAGTTCTGGGCCTTATTCACTCCATTAGAAACTACAGTATTTCTCTCAAGGTTACAGATATGGGTTGACTATTATATCTACAACGATCTGTCTATATTTATATATATTTGCCCATTTTTTTTCCCACAGTCCCAACTTCTCTTCCTTTCTAAGTCACACCTACACCTACTACTACTTCCAAAGGCCCCTTCCTTTTCTTCTCTTCTCTCTAGTTCCTGGTGGAATTGGGTTCCAGAACCCTCTGGCCATCTTCCCCTAACATTTCTCCCATACTGGGAGTATGCACCAAAATACTGTTTGGGGAGCAGAAGGTGGGAGTTCTGGCTTCTGTCATTGCTTCTCCGCTGGACATGGGTGTTGACAGGTGGATCCCCACCCCCAGTCTGTGTCTGTCTGTCCCTAGTGGGGCAGGGCTCTGGGGAGGGGACTTTCCAGGACACACGGGTGAGGTGGTCTGCCCAGGGGAAGTCAGGATGGAGTCATGGTAGTATCCGCAACTTGACGACTGAAAGGCAGTAAGATGTAAAACAGGACAAAATGATCAATGAGCAGGAACCAAAATGTAGGAATAGAGCAGATGAGAATAGGGATCTTAGGGTGGAAAGAAGCTAGAAGGTCCATTTTAGTCATGTTCCTAGTGGCCCATGACTTTCATCATTTTTGCTTGAGTTGATAGTTAACATGGAATTCACCAAAAATATTGTCTGGGAAGATGGTGTCAGAGTTGAGAATAGGGCTAAAAAGTTGGATTAGGGCAGAGAATAGCTCCCAAACTTGAATAAAATCTATCAATAAAATTAGCTGCTTACCCCATCCACCCGACCCAGGACCCGTGTCTGTTCACATTCAGCACAGGAGGCTGTGTGACCTCCGAGTCCCTGTCAGTCTGAGCTCACAGTCCATGGTCACAGCTGGGCACATTCTAGGCTGCTCTCATTTCCATATCAGGAAGACCAGATTTTTCAATGTGTAATAGCCCAAGTGAATTTCATCAGCCAACCATTAGTGGATGAAATCAAGCTTGAAAACACAACTAGACAAGAAGTTATGCCTCTGCTCTGTACGATCTGTCTCCGAGCATCTTACTGCCATGTTTTGACGTATATTACAATAGCTGAAAAGTCTAAGAGAAAGAACAGTCAATGAAATACAACTTTTCTTGGATGCTTTGGTGGTGTCGTTTATTCTATTCTCTCACTGCCTCTCTGCCTCTATCACTAAAATAATAATAACAATGATAAATGGCTTCTAATTTTCTTGCATTCTTAGTTATAGACTCCTGGGCTTTTGAGCTTGGAAAAGAGTATTTCAGAAGGGTCTAGTAATTATCATGGAATTATGCAGTTTGAGTGGAATTTGAATTGATAAATTCCAGTCTTTCATTGTCATGAGCTCTTTTACTTAAAAGTCATCTTGAAAGAAAAAAAGAAGAACCGTTAATGAAAGCAAGCCTGACTATAGACCAAGGGGACTTAGAGAAACACCCCATGTCTAACTAGAGAACTGATGATCTAAAACTCTGTAATGTGCTTCATTGTACAAGCAAAGGGCTTCTCTTGATGAGACTAGGAGTGAGAGAGGGGTCCATCTGGGACTGGGTTTCCACACACACCTGTTAAACTTGACCTTCAGGAGTCGGGCAGTGGCACAGCGGGTTAAGTGCACGTGGCACAAAGCGCAAGGACAGGCATAAGGATCCCGGTTCAAGCCCCCGGCTCCCCACCTGCAGGGGAGTCACTTCACAGGCGGTGAAGCAGGTCTGCAGGTGTCTGTCTTTCTCTCCCCCTCTCTGTCTTCCCCTCCTCTCTCCATTTCTCTGTCTTCTCCAACAACAACATCAATAACCACAACTATGTTAAACAAGGGCAACAAAAGGGGAAATAAATAAATATTAAAAAAAAAAACTTGACCTTCTTGGAAATGCCTTCACTGTCTGGAGGCAGCGTGTCCCCTCTAGTGGTGAGGGTTCTTGATATAAATGAGCCCACATTGCAATTCTATCAGCAGTAAGTGCTATTTTAAGAGACATATTTATTTTATTTTATTTTATTTTATTTTATTTTGTAGAGATAGAAAGAAATAGAGAGGAGGGCAGAAAATGAGACGCCTGCAACATTACTCCACTGCTGTGGAATTCTCAGGCAGAAAGACAAGGCACACTGAGACTCTAATGCAGGAAGCAGTGTATATTTTGCCAGCAGACCCTGCCAGAATCGTGTCTACAAAATACTGGGCCCTGATCACAACGGCCTTGGCCCTTTTGTACAGTTATCCACTTCCCCATAGTAACTCATAGCAACGATCTGAAGGTGACCTTTCCTTTTGTGTGTGCAGAGAGTATACCTCGTTTGAGTTATCAGCGGACTCTTGGGCAGAAGGAACCGATTCTAAGGCCACTGACCAAGGCCACTTGGGGGATAGCAGTAGAAAACCTCTTCCCATGGATTGAGTTGCCAGTGTCCATGTCCAGTGGAGAAGCAATTACAGAAGCCAGACCTTCCACCTTCTGTATCCCATGAAGAATTTGGGTCCATCCTCCCAGAGGGACAAAGAATAAGGAAGCTTCCAGTGGAGGGAAGGGGATAGGGAACTCTGGTGGTGGGAACTCTACCCCTGTGATCTTACAATCTTGTTCATCATTATTAAATCACTAATAAAAATTTAAAAAGAGAGCACAGCAGGGTAAGCTTAAGTGGCACAAAGCGCAAGGACTGGCATAAGGATCCCAGTTCGAGCCCCCGGCTCCCCACCTGCAGGGGAGTCGCTTCACAGGTGGTGAAGCAGGTCTGCAGGTGTCTATCTTTCTCTCCCCCTGTCTGTCTTCCCCTCCTCTCTCCATTTCTCTCTGTCCTATCTAACAATGGCGATATCAATAACTACAACAATAAAACAACAAGGGCAACAAAAAGGAATAAATAAAATACATATTTAAAAATAAAAAAAAAGTAACCCTTGCTTGGCTCACCACCACTCATGAAGCTTCCCCTGTAGGCTGGAGGTGGGGACCCAGGGCTTGAACCTGGGTCCTTGTGTATGGCAGTGTGTGTGCTCTGCTGGGTGCCCCAGGGGCAAATGCTATTTTAAAGTGGAGAGAAACTCAGACAAAACTCCAGAGATCCTGCTAGGTGCTTCCCTTCCCTGAAGAGGCTCCTCTGAAGGCAGTGGGAGAGCTGCAGCCACCCTCAGGGCCTCCCTTAAGGCCTCAGTCATTTTTCACACTCTGCTCCAAGCAGCTCTGGTGTTCGGTTCAGGTGTGTGGGCAGATGCCCTGGGACTTCACACCTGCCAAGAGGGAGACATAACCACCAGCTCATTAAGTTGATTGTTCAAACTATTTGTTTCTCACTGACGCTGACTCACTTGCAACTACCTGGGTGCGCAGGGCAGTTCTATTTCCAGAGGCAGACTGCCACCTTCCCTCTAGTGACGGACCTTCTTCAGAAACTCTTCTCCCTGCAGAGCTGCTCAGGTCATTGGCAGAGGAGAACTTGGCAGAAGAAAAAACAAAATCTACTGCTAGTGGACGCCAAGCAGTTTTTATACAATAAAGGTATGCAGTACTGCTGTTTTGTTTTCTTTTGTTTATTATTATTATTATTATTATTATTATTATTATTATTATTATTATTATTGTAGCTGTAGAGTGTTTCAGAGCAGCATTACTAAGGCAAAGCAGGAATAAGCTGAATGCTGAAGGTTTGGTTCTGTGCAACGTTCTCACTCAAAGTCACAACTGAGAACTGCCTTGAAAGGCTTTCATAGCCTCCCTACTTGGCAGAGTGAAGCACGGAAGATGAACAGAGGGTTTAGTCCAAAGAGGAAAATGTAGTCAGGAGGCACGTGGAGAGGGGTTATAAGCTGCTTTGTTTTCACACAAAGGCCTCAGAGGACTTTTCTCACATTAATTGCTTCTAGTTTCACTTTGCATCCTTATTGTGCCTCTGCCTCTAGTCATCCCATCTAACTGATGTTTCAGAAGCTCATTTCGCCTTTGTTCCTTACTTGTCACAAGCTACATCATTTCTGCCCAGATTCACCTTTTGTTCTCTCTCTCTCTCTCTCTCTCTCTCTCTCTCTCTCTCTCTTTCTCTCTCTCCACCAGAGCATTGGTCCTCTCTGGCTCATGATGGTGTGGGGAGAATTGAAACAGAGACTCTGGAGTGTGAGGAATAAGAGTCTCTTTGCATAACCATTATGCTATCTACCCCTGTTGTGCCCTTCTCTCCCTCTCCTCCCCCCTTCCTCCTCCTATCCCTCTCTCTTCTGTATAATAGTGCAGCATAAATAACCAGCTGCTCTGTTTGTACTTCCTATCATGGTGCAGAGATATTTCTGAGAAGCAGCTAACAGCCTAAGAATCTCATGTCCCAGACACCTTTGCTGAAATTTGAAGTTGAATAAGTTCTGCCCCATTGACAGTGTGAGAAAGGATGTCGTCTCCAAACCTAGCCCATTATCACTTCCGGTTGGTCTTTTTTTTTTCCATTATAACTCCTCTGTCATCCTCTAGGCTCTTTCCTTCAGCGTCAGCTGATTAGGTTGGAAAAGAAGCATGGTAGTTATGCAAAATATCACTCGTACCTGAGGTATCAGAGGTCCCAGGTTCCATCCCCACTAGCACCGAGCCATGAGTCAAAATTTAGTAGCGCTCTGGTGAAATTGATTGACTAACTAGTTGGTTAATTAGAAAGAATCAGCCTCAGCTGGCTGGATGCTGATGTCCTGAGAACTCTGTTTTCCTTTGTCTTTCTATAAGCAAAAATAAATGTGTTTTGTGTTATGCTACTGATATTTGGGAATTAAAATTAAAACAGGTCATGGAAGCCTGACTAGGACATAACATCAGTGAAAGTTGCCATTTTCTACTACTGTCATTTTTCATGCTACAAATATCTACTGCATACCAACAATATACCAGCACTAAATTTGGGGATTAGACATTTTAAATAAACTGCCCAACCTTCACAGAGTTAATGCCATAAGCCTTCAATTTCCTGATCATCTTGTTCAATCCCTGACACCATCATAAGCTAGAGATGGGCAGTGCTCTGCTAAGAAATAAACAGAGAAATGAAGAAAAGAAGAAAGGAAGAGAAAAAGGAAAAAAAAAGAAAAAGGAAGTAAAAGAAACCACGACTCTGTTCTGGCCTGGCCTACGGAGTCACCAGGAGCTGTACCAAGTCGCTAACAGAGCCCAGCTTGCAAACCACCAAGCACATGAGGCCACAGCTCCTCACTTAGTGATAAACTTTGGGAAACAAGAGAAGAAAAGTCCTGTGCTGGACGGTGGCACGGCTGGTCAAAGGGCACTTAGTGCTAAGCACAAGGATGTAGGTTCGAGCCCCCGGTCCTCACCTGCAGGGTAAAAGCTTTGAGAGTGATGAAGCAGGGCTGCAGGTCTCTGTCTATCTATCTGTCTGTCTGTCTATCTAGCTCTGTTTCCCCTTCCCTCTCCCTTTATCTCTGTCCTATCGGATAAAATGGAAAAAGGAAAAATGTCTGCCAAGAGCAGTGGATTCATAGTGCTGGCACCAAGCACCAGCAGCTGGATGCAAATAAATAAATAAATATAAAAAAGAGAGAGGATAAACATGAACGGATAAGTAAAGTCTTTTAAGATACGACAGACAGAGATTTTCTCATTTAACATCAGTATAGAGCTTGAAGAAATGATTCCTTTTAGAACTCAGTTACACTCGGTCATCAAAAATTTTAAAAATCCATGTTCAAGTGTGTGGGAGGTGGGTGGCGGGGAGAGGCCCAGCTACCCACAGACCTGGATAAGGACAGATCATGAAACCAAACACTTTAGAGACTCTGCTTAAATAACACAAAATTCAGAAGCAGATTCAGTATAGGGCCTAGGGGAAAAAAGACGATAAAACTTGAACCTCATTAGTTTTATGACAAATTCCTACGAATGCCAATTTTTTTTTTTTTAATCTGTTGGCTAATTGGAGAAAGAACTGAGAGCAAAATGAGTCACTCAGACAATGTGCTGCTATGCCGGCCCCCAGACTTAAACCCAGCCTCCATCACACTGAAGGAAGCTTCGGCCCTGTGGCTTCTCTAATTCTCTCTTCCTGCTTCTCTCTCCCTCTAGCTAAAGGAGAAGGAAGAGAAGGAGAAAGAAGAGGAGATGGAGGAAGGGGAAGGGAAGAAGGAGAAGAGGGGAAGAGGAAGAGAAAGGAAGGAAAGAAAGGAGAAAAGAGGAGGACGAGAGGAAGAAAGAGAACTGAAAAATTTCTAGGTAAAAGCCCACATTGATCGTTAGCTCAATCACGAGTCAATTATCTATAACCAGACAAAGCAATAATCCATCAAACCTCTGTTTTTCGAGTTGCTTTTGTCATATCACAAGCTCTTGGGTCTTAGCTATATCTATCTATAGTTTCTTAGGTAAGAAAGTAGATGATTATTAAATGAGAACACAAATGTAGATACTAGGATATAAAATAATAATGAAAGGAATTTTGACAGAATTTAGGACACTCATTTTAACTCTGGACTTGTGGGGGGGAGCCCACTGTATTCTTGTGTATAAATACCGATTCTGTAATTTAAAAATATAAATTCATCTGTTCCTGATCACTCTCCAATGCCCCCAAATAAGATCTCATTTTTTCCCCCAATGTCCCTTTTCTCATCTTCTGAGAATACATGACCTTATGCTTTGTTGACTTGGGAAAAGTCAGTTGCCAAATGAGAATTATCTACAGCCAACTAACTGTCAGCCTCTAGCTCTTTACATTATAACCTGGGGAGTAATTAACAAGAGCACGTGATGCCTCTCTACCATCAGGGGGGCCTTGGGAGGCCCAGGCTTGCAGGTCTTCAGCAGCTAATTATTTCACCATGAATTATCCTCAGGAGTAAATTTGTAACCTAGTTAGAAAGCAGATACTTTTCCACAAGTGCCAAGATAAATGTTCTCATAAACTCCTGGCTCTAGCAGCTACGACCTTGAGTTGACATTTACAAAAAGCAATTTCTTTCAAAATCCACAGAAGTAAAAGACTACCAAGATATTTATTTTTTAAAAAATATTTGATTTGACAAGACAGAGAGAAATTGAAGGGGAAGGGGGATTTCGAAGGAGAGACTGCGCACTGCTTCACTGTTTGTGAAACCCTCCGTCTGCCGGCTGCCCTGGGACCTTTCCCCAGATCCTTGTGCCAAGTATCTGTGCACTTAACGAGGTGCGCTGCGCTCCTGTCTGGCCCCTGAATGTAATCTATCTAAAAGGTGGTCTGTGATCTTCATTCCTTTCTCAATGTGTGTTCCATTATATTCCTCCAAGAGATAGTATCAAATTGCTAGTCATAAGTCTGAGATACTACAATGAAAATTTCCAGGACTTGAGATAATTTGAAGACCTAATTGTACTGAGCATCATACATACATAAGTGGCTCTCCTGGGAAGTTTATGAAAGGTATTTTTGGTCAGTCATACTTATTGTTGCCACATCATTGAAAAGATCTCCAAATCCACCCTCCTTCTCCCACTAATAAGACTAGAAGCAGTCTTCCAGCTAGAGAGAAACACATTTACCTTTAAAAACATGTAGCCAGGGGTCAGGCTGTGGCTCAGTGGGTTAAGCACACGTGGCGCAAAGCGCAAGGACAGGCTTAAGGATCCCGGTTCCAGCCCCCGGCTCCCCACCTGCAGGGGAGTCGCTTCACAGGCGGTGAAGCAGGTCTGCAGGTGTCTGTCTTTCTCTCCCTCTCTCTGTCTTCCCCTCCTCTCTCCATCTCTCTGTCCTATCCAACAACGACAACATCAAGAACAACAACAACGATAACTTCAACAATAAAAAACAACGGCAACAAAAGGGAATAAATAAATATTTAAAAAGCATGTAGCCATCCAAAAGTAGCTTTTTCCTGATGCCATCGTGGCCGTACTTGGAATGAACAGCCGTTAGAGCACGCTATAAGAAAATGGCAGACTTCCGTACGCTGTCTGCATCGTTTGCCAAATCTCACTTCCATAAACCTCACTGAGTAATATCAGTCAGCTCTACTGAGAAAATACGATTAGATTAATGACACTGGAAGAACCTAGATGGTCATAGCAATCACTTAAAAGGAGGAGGGAGCAGCTTGAAAATAAACAATTTTAAAAATGAGGGTTAGGGAGCCAGACAGTAGAGCAGAGAGTTAAGCGCAGGTGGCGCAAAGCGCAGGGACCAGCATAAGGATCCCGGTTCAGCCCCAGCTCCCCACCTGCAGGGGAGTCGCTTCACAGGCGGTGAAGTAGGTCTGCAGGTGTCTGTCTTTCTCTCCCCCTCTCTGTCTTCCCCTCCTCTCTCCATTTCTCTCTGTCCTATCCAACAATGACGACATCAGTAACAACAATAAGCATAACTACAACAACACAGAGTTGGCAGTCAACTGAGGTCAAGAACAAACACCTCATCACAGACCCCTGCGAGCGTCAACCCGGCTTTGACCTGGCACGTTATGATCGGGCCCTCCTCAATCGCTATCGAACAGGCCATGGCCGGTGCGCCGCTATGTTCCATCGCTGGGGAGCCAGAGACGACCCGAACTGCCCCTGCGGCTCCAGACAGACTATGACCCACATAGTCAACGACTGCCACCTCTCCAGATTCAAAGGAGGTCTCAAAACTTGACATCAGGCTCAACCTGACGCTGTTGACTGGCTGCGGAAGAAGGGCAAACGCTAGAAGAAGAAGACTACAACAACAATAAAAAACAAGGGAAACAAAAGTGAGAATAAATAAGTAAATATTTTTAAAATAAGGGTTGATGGTCATAGGTGTAGGGAGCTGGTGATTTGTAGGCATCAATTCTGTTCTGCTGGTCAGCACAAGGGGCGTCCAAAACATTAAGTGGAGAAAGGAAAAAGGAGTCTTGTCAGTCAACAGGTGGTGTTGGGAGAACTAAGTGGAAGCGTGCAGAAGAATGAACCTGACCCTCTGCATCTCCACACAAACAAATATAAACTCCAAACACACCAAGGACTTGGGCGCTAAACCTGAAGCTATCACATATCTAGAGGAAAACATTCATGAAACCCTTTCTGTCCTGAGTGGTCTAGGTGTCTTAGATGACTTAGATCCATTCGTGAGGAAAGCCAACAAAACTCTGCAGTAACAAGTCAGCAGCAGCGTAAGGAGGCACGGTAGTGCTGGTAGCTTTGATTTGGTTGAACTCAACAGAGGCAGTGCGGTGATTAGAAATATCAAGAAATACAAACAAAGTCCTAGAGGTTCCAGAACTAGGAAAATAAAGATCTTAAGGAGAACAGGAAGGGCTCCTTCTAGTCTTCGAAAGAGTTTAAAATAGCAACAGTTAATTACTATTATAGCCAAGTTAGTGGGGGGGGGGGGGGCTTGCTTTTCTTTGAAAATCCAGTGTCTAGGATTTACCATAATCTACTTGACCTCACTGTGCTTTAGGGATATCTACTAATCACTGTAGCTTAGATACAGACAGGGCCAAATGGTCTTGATCTATCTGGCCTAAGGTTGTAGATAACTTTACATATATATACATGTGTGTGTATATATATATATATATATATATATATATATATATATATATATATATATATACACACACATGTATATATATGTTAAAGCTGCTTAAACAACTTAAGCCCAGTGTCAGAACTTGACCATCTTACAAATTCTGAAACATTAAATGTTTAGGCTAATATGCCTACTCAGAGCTATGATCCAGGCAGTGAGAGAACTTGAAGTATTAAATCTATTTTCTCCCGAGACTGATGCTTCTGTGGATGTCTCACCTGTAGTCGGAGAGCTTTGCTAAGTTCCGTAGCTACAGATATTTGTTGTTTTGGGGTAAAGTCTCTTCTGTCCCCTGCTACTCCGTGGTCACGCCTCCCGGAAGTCAAGTAGTTGTTTTTTTTTTTTTTCTATGTCAACACAATATGCCTTCTGAAGTCCTTAGTGTCTATTATTATAAAGCATCTAATATTCATTGTCATTTGAATTTTCTTCTTCTTAAGTGGTCCATCTTTATTTATTTATTGGATAGAGACAGCCAGAAATAGATAGGAAATGGGGAGGGAGAGAGGGAGAGAAACAGAGAGACACCTGTAGCCCTACATCACCACTTACAAAGCTTTCCCCCTGCAGGTGGGGACTAGGGGCTTGAACCTGGGTCCTTGAGGGCGGAAATGTGTGTGCTTACGCTGGCGCACCACCACCTAGCCTGTTGTTTGCGTTTTCTATCCATTTACACACAGTCTTAGTGAGGCAGATAATTACTAGGCCAAGCGTAAAGACAAAGATAGTTTTCTGATATATAAGAAACCATTTGCTTTTTGTGTCTTCTTTGGGGTTTTCATCAGTGCAGTGTAGGCATTTAGACACCAGAGGACAGTGTGTGAATAAAAACAAAGCTCAGTGGCTATTCATCTACGCCAACTCATTTACTTATACATCAAAGTAAAATCTTAATTTTAAGTGCTTTTCCCCCAAAGACATTTTATATCATTTCATGCTTCAGAAATTAAAAGTAGAGGTTGACAGAAATGTGAATCATGAGACCGACTAATCAAGTTAATTTGAATCATAATGAAAATTAGAAAGATTAATTTCATAAGCAATCATTAATAATGGAAGCTCTCGTGTACACACAACCGAAGCTTTAAGTATTACATGGTAATTAATTCATTACTATGGATTGCATATTTTAAAATAACTCCAATCTTCTTTGCTTTGGTGCACTTATTAATAGCAAGCCCCAGGGAAGAAAAGCTAAAAGGTTTCCTAAGAAAAGTTTTCTGTATGTGTCTTGAGTGGGCAAGAGAGAATGCTGAATTACATTATATAATAAATAGTCTTGCTCAGGAGTAATCTGCCCTTAGCCATGAAAGAAGTTAATCGCCAGCCCTTTGTGGAAAAGAGAATTGTGTTCTTGACAAAGAGATGGCTTACGGTGGAGGATTAATGGCATTCCTTTATTTCCCAGTACTGACACGGATATCGTAGGTATGTTTCACTTCATTCAGAACATATCCATGTGCCAAGGAAATGACTCAGCAGCAGAACACAAGGCTTACATGAGCAAAGCCCCAAGTTCAACCCCCCCCACACACACCCCACGTGTGTCAGGGCTGTGCTGTATTTCTGCCCGTCTCTCTCCTAAAATAGATTCATATAAATATTTTTTTTAAAAGATTTCATTTGGTCCGTGATTTTGAAAGTGTTCTGGAATGCATTCACACGTTGCTACACACATATTTTAAAAATTAGACGGATAGCTTGCTCATTGACCTATGCCCCTGCAATTTTCCCATATTCAAATTCATATGCAAAACATCTGCTACTGTGAGTTACCCATGCAAAACTCAAGGTACACCCTTGGAAGGTACTTTTTTTAAAAATAGCATTTATTTATTTTTCCCTTTTGTTGCCCTTGTTGTTTTTTATTGTTGTTGTAGTTATTATTTTTGATGTCACTGTTGTTGGATAGGACAGCGAGAAATGGAGAGAGGAGGGGAAGACAGAGAGGGGGAGAGAAAGACAGACACCTGCAGACCTGCTTCACCGCCTGTGCAGCGACTCCCCTGCAGGTGGGGAGCCGGGGGCTCGAGCCGGGATCCTTACGTTGGTCCTTGTGCTTTACACCTCCTGCGCTTAACCCGCTGCGCTACCGCCCGCCTCCCCAGTATTCTTATTTTCTAAAGGGAAGCATCACAGTAGAGTAGAGGTGTGTTCATCCTCTTTCTTCCCCTTTCCTTCTCCCCCTCCCTCCATCCTTCTCTGTATAACACCCTACATCTATAAAAGAGAAAAAGGGAAATAATCAGAAGCAGTCACATCACACAGACCATGAAATCCCAGCTAAAGCCATGACCAAAAAGTAGAGAAATACTTTTCAAAATAATCATGAATAGGACAGGACTGAGGTGGCAGGACTTGGGTCAGCCTGGCCTCTGCTCACCACGGCAGAGCTCCATGTCTTCCTAATCCTTACTTGGTTGTGCTTTGTGGGGGTGTGGAGGGACTTGCTTCCTCGGGGAACAGCTTTTCTCTACCTCTCCACTAGCTGGAGCTGAAATTTTGTCCCTTGCTATGGAAGATTGTTTGTGGTTTTGTTGTTTTGTGGTTAAAAAAAAAAAAATACCACCCTTATCAGCCATCTTGTCTCTCCCTACCCAGATGATCTACATTGAAGTAGACCGTCTCACCTACTGAACCTCTCCTTCCTGTATATCACAACATTCCAAGTTTCCCTTCCATTCTCAATGACCATGATTATCATCAATTAAAGAATGTCAAAGCTTATTTCCACTTCCTCATAATTTCTTTGGGAGGGAGACTTAAGGAAAGTTCTCCTTATAATAGATGTCATATTGGTCACAGAGAACAGGACTCTGGTGTGACAGAAGTTACAGAGGAAGAACTTGCTAGGCCTCATTTGCCACATAATTCATTATCAGAATTCTAATGTGTTTCCCCATGTTTAAACAGTTCTAGAGTGTGGGGAAGATTCCACGTCATGGTTCATCATATCCCCGTAAGCTACAATCTTGGCAAAGCTAAGATGGCCATTGTCAAATGATGAGGTGCCTCCTTGCTTATTGATCAAGGAATAAATACACACACAAAAGACTCAATGACATATATGTGATTTCTGCTTATTTTGCCCTTCGAAGTTCTCACAAAATTGCTGTCTAGACAATTAGATTATTGAACTTGTAGTTACTTTCACTAAGTTGAAAGAAGTAGCTAGTTGGTCACATCAAGCTCTAGTAAGGTTAACTAGATACTAGCCTGGTACTAAAATGGGTTTTCATGACTGTAATCATCTTTAAATCACAAAATTTAACTCCTTACAATCTCTTTAGTTTTCATCTTTGTGTCACACCTTTGCCCTGGGCTGTATCCCTTCCCGTTTCTGGGACACACTTTTGCCCTGGGCTGTATCCCTTCCCGTTTCTGGGACACACTTACTGACGTGGTTCTACGTCAGGATCATCATTCTGCACCCGCACATTGTCACCTTGATGGTATCGCTCCCCTGCTCTGGTACATTGGCAGTTCACTACTTACCCATGAGGTTCAACCTTGTAAATATGACACTAGCTGACACGCCACTTGTACAGACATGACGTCTCTCACGCAGTCCGTACAGCCCAGCAAAGCCAGCCATGCCCACTGCTGTGCCTTCTGAGAGAAGAGCTTCCTCTGCACACAACTGCTGAAGGATTTGGTTTCCTTTAACGTCCAAAACAAAGACCGTCTCCATCTGATCTCCCTGAATATCTGTTATTTGAAAATAGTTTACATGTTCTAGAGCTATTAAATATATACCCTTCCACTGTAGCACCTGAATTGAAATAGTTTTTTTTTTTCTTTCTCTATACCTTTCCCACAAGAATAGATGGGCTTTCAAAGCATCCATTTTTCTTTCCTTGTTTCTTCATCACTCTTTTTTTTGTTTGTTTTATTGTTCTGCATTCACACATGTATCGGGTGCTTAATAAGTTTTACCTGAATTATAGAAATTATAGTCAGGTCATTGATTTGATACTGATCTAAAGAATACTTTTAATAATTATGCAGAGAAAATGACATCTTTTCATTTTTATTTTTTTTAATGTTCTTATCATGTTTATTTGATAGACAGCCAGAAATCAAGAGGGAAGGGGGTGATAGAGAGGGAGATAGGCAGAGAGACACCTGCAGCCCTGCTTCACCACTTGCAAAGCTTTCCCCCTGCAGGTGGGGACCGGGGTCTTGAACCTGGATCTTTGTGCCCTGTAATATGTACGCTCAACCAGGTGCACCCCCCACCCAGCCCCGACATGATATTTTCTCTTAACACTTCTTTTATTGATTATAAGATTCTTTGTGATTTGTGCTGTCCATTTTCATATTTACTTACCTCACTTGTATATTCCACAACAAGAAGAAGCAGACTGTCTGTTTAAAAAAAAAAACAAAAAAAAAAAACCATGCTTGGAAGGTTTTGGCTACATCCCTAGCCTTAGCCTTCGATAATTAGATAGCAGGGACACTGAGACTTGCATTTCAGATTTCAAGACATTCTTTGTCTGTGCGCTACAGGACTTCACTTGAGTCATGTGAGGGTCCAGTGGTTTCCTTAAGAGGCTAGTCAATGGGATCCAGGACGTCTTTTTAAAGCCTGCCCGCACTATAGTAAATATAGTAACTGCCATTCAGTCACTTCAGTTTTACAAAGCCAACTTAGCACACCCGTGGCAGCCTAGTACCTAATGTCTACACCAGAGGGTTCTCCCATCTGAGTACCTTTAGAGCTTCCTGCAAAGCACTGCCAGTGTCACAGTGGCTCCGTGAAGACCACCACTTGGGACTCTCTCTCTTTCTCTCTCAGGGTGGATTCAATCAACCAGAACTATCCTGCCCTCAGAGCAGTTTCCTTCTAGCTTTAAATTACACCACTGCGCTGTAGGAAGCTAAGAGCAAAGCTCTCTGTTCTTGGTGTTCTCTACAGAGACTGCAGGGTTTATGTGGCAACAATGGCCAGTGAACAAACTGGGCACTGATTTCAAGTTCTTGCCTTTAGAGAAAAAGAGACCAAAGCACTGTATTTGGTATTTACTCAGGGGCTAGGGGCTAGTATAACAGTTTTCAGCCTTATTAAGAAAAGAAAAAAGAAAGAAAGAAAGAAAGAAAGAAAGAAAGAAAGAAAGAAAGAAAGAAATAGAAATTGGTTAGTTCCTCTCAGGAGGTGAATAACAACAGACCCTGAGGGCATATGCCAGACTTTCACTGAAATGATAACAATCTGTGGATTTATTTTTTAAAGTGTATCATCATGTACAGAGTGGCTGCTGTCTGTTGTGCTGTTGGCACAGCTGCCTCCCTCGCCCCCCAGGGTGGGAAAGATCTTCTGGCTCCGTACCTTGGGCAATCAGCCCTTCCACCCACACACCTTCATAAAACATTCAGAGATTTCTCCGTTCCATTATATGTGTCTCTACCACGCACAATGATCACTCCCCAAACCAGATATTATCTCAAATGCACTTCACAGCTACCATCACAGGAGCGAGGCATAGGGGTCCATTCACGATTGCTCAAGAGGGTTTTGGCAATAGACCCTGTCTGGAAGCCAGGAGTTATTACTGTTTAATAATAACTGTCCTTTATTCCACTCCCACCAGGAGCCAACTGCTTCATAGATGAAACAGTGGTGAGAGCTGAGACTTACTGAGTGGCGTGGTAGAGGGAAAGTGCAGTTATCGATTGTTTACATTTTTTTCCCCCTTGAATTCCCACCATCCTCAAGTCTATTTTGAGGCAGATACCAGTTCTCAACGCCAGGGGCCCTGTGAGCAAACTGGCATGCCAGCAGACCCGACAGCAGCCCGGGTCCTGTGTAGGTAGCTGCCAATCGTGCTGGGGCAGGACATCACACCTGGAGGGAGACCTGAGCCAGCAGTGACACACCCCCCCAGAACTTGTGCTGTCTTACCTCCTTGTGCAGCCGTGTTAATTCACACGACAACTCTACTTTATACCAGATACCAGATTTGCTGATGAGAAAACTGGAGGTTTAGCAATCTAGCTGTAAGCTAGGGTCCCCCTCAGGCCCATTAGGCCTAATCCTTTGACTGTTAAATACAGATTCCTGCTACACCCCTCCCCCCAAGAGCTCTATAGAACTGTGGCCTTGGGCAAAAGTCTCAAGTCACCAAAGGTGTTTTGTTCTGTTTTTGTTTATCTGTGTTTGTTTGTTTCCCCTTCTCTCATCCCCGTTGTTCCCGCTCCACTCCCAGATTCTAGCTTCTCTACCCCCCACCCTAACTCTCAGGACTCAACTACTTCCTCTTTCTCGCTTGCTTGGGGAAAGCTTTTTAAGGAAACTAAACATCTCTCTCTCTATCTTCTGATTTACTTTGCAGCCCAAGGGAGCACTTCTGAGAACTGAGCCTCCGGAGAATGCAACTTCCAGTGGTGAGTCTGAGGGGGGCAGACTTGGCGGGGGCCCCCAGTGCTCCTTCTCAGTCATGCCTAGTGGCCCATGCAAGAAGGCCAGCTCACTGAACTAGCCCAAAGCATCAGTGCTTTCCAACACCGGGCTTACATCACATACACAGAGAGAGAGAGAGAGAGTTTCCAGTGGGAATTTCAGGTTTGGGTGGATGAGATTCCTGAGACAGGCCCCAGGTCCCATCCCTTGCACCACCAAAAATCAGAGCTGAACTCCCCATTAAAAAAAAAAAAATTTTTTTTTACAAAGAATTTGTCTTTTTACAATTTTTTTTAATTTTGTTATTGGATAGAGACAGAGAAATTGAGAGAGGAAAGGGAGATAGAGATAGAAAGAGAGAGAGAGAGAGAGACACCTGCAGCCCTGCTTCACTGGGAAGCTTCCCCCCTGCAGGTGGGGACAGGGGCTTGAACCCAGGTCCTTGTGCACTGTAATGTGTGCACTTAACCAGATGCGCCACCGCTGGGCCCCCAAGAATTTGTCTTTAAAAAAATAACAAAAGCTGGTCCAGGAGGTGGCGCAGTGGATAAAGCATTAGACTCTCAAGCATGAGGTACTAAATTCAATCCCTGGCAGCACATGTACCAGAGTGATGTCTGGTTCTTTCTCTCTCTCCTCCCATTTTTCTCATGAATAAATATATAAAATCTTTTTTAAAAAAAATTAAACTACAAATTAATAGCACAGAATTTACTAAATAACAATTTACCCCTTTTTGAACACTGAAATATGCCTGCATGACATCTGTGAAATACAAGTATTGGAGTTCACCCTTCCTCTTAGCCAGGCTCCTTTCCTGGATTCCAGAGGGTACATTCAGAGAGGAAATGTAACATTTTTTAAAAAGCAGGCTTTCCAGTACCCTAAAAGTTACAAATTAAGAAAACTAGGAATATTTCTCTGCATTCCATATACTTTCATCTCATACCGTTTAAAATGAAAAATTTTAGAAGACTGGTGATAAAAAAAAAAAAGACAGTAGGGGAAAGAACTGATTAATTCTTAATGCTAATAAGCTGCACATTGAGCATTCTAGTCTGTAAAAGTTCAGAGTCCCAGTCCCAGGCGAGTTAACAGCTTACAAGGACAATCGTAGCATCATAAATAAATTAACCTAGAATAAATACTAATGCATGTCCTGCCTTTGTTTTTCTGCACGCAGAGCTTTCTTATAAGATTCTTATTAGTAATCAATTCCCTTTGCTGCTGTGGTGACCTTAGAGTTTAAAATGTTCAGCTTTTTTTTTTTTTTTTTTTTTAAATTCAGCCAAGTTTGGATGTGTTCTGCAGGTTTTATCTGAACTTTTTTTTTCCCCTAGCTACTCCTCTGGCTGACATTTGCATAACCATTTGCATAATGCCATTCCTGATAAAGCTCTGGTCCTCTGAAGAAGAAAATTAGCAATTATTATTTTGCTACGGAATGAATGATAGCACAGGATGGCAGCGGCCCACCTCATTTTCAGACTTTTGAAACAGGGCAAGAAAAGAATATGAAGACATGTGGTATGAAAAAAAATTACCATCCCATCATGCAAGGCACGGTCTTCTCTCGCGGCAATTAAGGGCTTCAGCTGGAGAGTGCAGGGGCAGTGGAAGGGTGAATTGTCAGTGGCTAGAATGGCAGGGAGAGCCGGCAGATTATTCCAGCTACGGCTTAATGAGGGCTTTGCGAGCGGGGAGGACTGCCACGCCACACGACAGCTGGCACTTAAGAGTCTCATTGCCAAGGCAACATAATTCTGTCCATCTGCAGCTCAGCAAAAGGGGCAGTAATGAGCCACCATACCCCAGAGTGGCACTTGGCTCTAATTACAACCTCACCTTATTGAAAATCACTACAAGTGTATGTCCCACACACCCATACGCACAGACATTTTTTTTTAAATATTTATTTTATTTATTTATTCCCTTTTGTTGCCCTTGTTGTTTTTTTTATTGTTGTAGTTATTATTGTTGTTGTCGTTGTTGGATAGGACAGAGAGAAATGGAGACAGGAGGGGAAGACAGAGAGGAGGAGAGAAAGACAGACACCTGCAGACCTGCTTCACCGCCTGTGAAGCGACTCCCCTGCAGGTGGGGAGCCGGGGTTCGAACCGGGATCCTTACGCCGGTCCTTGTGCTTTGCGCCACCTGCGCTTAACCCGCTGTGCTACAGCCCGACTCCCTCACAGACATTTTTGTTGACAGGTAAGTGAGGGTATTTTATAACCTCGATATGTCCTTCTAAATGACTCCCCCACCTCCTCACACTTGGTCCTCAGGGGAGGTCTCTTTCATGCCCGAGATGGTAGTACCCAGCTGCACTGTGTGCCCAGGTCCCAGTGACAGGCATGAAGACGCATCATTAGCACCAGTGCTGCAGACGATGGGGTGACAGAGAGGCATTATCCACATGCCGGAAATATTAAACGACTTTAGCCCACTGTACAGGGTGGAAAAGGTCAAGGGTCACCAACACCAATTTGGTTATGAGACAATAGCAACCTTTAAAAAGAGAGAGAGAGAGAGAGACCAAGAGAAGAGAGACCAGGAATGGGGGGGGGATATGTCAACCTATTTTCAAGACTGTGGGAGAACTATAGTGCTTATCTATGGGGGTGGGGTGGGGACACAGACCTCTGGTGTCAGGAGTAGTGAAAATATATATATTAAATAAAATTAAAAATTAAATTTATATATATATATTAAATAAAATTAAAAATTAGATTAAATTTAAGAGACAGAGAGAAGAGAGAGCATCACTCTGGCAGATGCAGTCCTGGAGCTCCGACTCAAGACTTCACACATCGTCAGGCTCCGTGTTCCACCCACTGAACACCCCACCCCACCACCACAATAGCAAATTCTCTAATGCAGCAAAAGGGTCAAGAAAGATAGCATAAACCTTAGTGCTGCTGCTCGCTGAAGAGCATATGCAGGAGTTAATTTTGTCAATGAGATGTCTGTGCTTTATGTGCAGACATCATAATGTCAGATTGCAAATTTGAGGACTTTGTCTAAAAGAAGGAGACAAGGCAAGGACCCAGGTTCAAGCCCCCGGTCCCCACCTGCTGGGGGGAAGCTTCATGAGTGGTGAAGCAGGGCTGCAGGTGTCTCTCTCTCTCTCTCCCTCTCTATCTCTCCATCCCATCTCAATTTCCCTTTGTCTCTATCCAGTGAATTAATAAATAAGGATATATATTTTAATTTTTAATAAATAAATAAGGATATATATTTTTTTTAAGAAAAGATTTTATTTATTTATTAATGAGAAACATAGGAAGAGAGAGAAAGAGCCAGACATCACTCTGGCACATGTGCTGCCGGGGATTGAACCCAGGACCTCATGCTTGAGAGTCCAATGCCTCATCCACTGCACCACCTCCCCGGACCACAGGATATATATTTTGAAAGGAGAGCTGGCAGGCAAGTCTTCTGTGCTGGTGTTGGGTGAAGTGCTGCTATGCTATGAGATCCATGCATCTGCTGAGGCCAGCAGCTCCTTTAAACCTAACACACTTCTTAAAGAGGAAAGAGTTTGTGTCTACCAGGAAAATCCAGAAATATCATTTTTAAAAAATCATCTTGCGATGAAGGACTCTGAAAATGTCCAGTATTTCTAGTTTATCTGTCTCCTCACTTAACTCCCTCATGTCTTTATTGATTTTCTGCCTGGATGATCTGTTAAGTTGAGAGAGTGGGGTGTTGAAGTCCCCTACTCTGACTGTGTTGCTGTCAATATATTGCTGTAGATCTCTCAGACGACGTTTGATGTATTTACATGGCTTCTCATTGGGTGCATAGATGTTCATAATTGTTAAGTCCTCTTGATTGACTGATTCACTGAGCATTAAGTAGTGTCCATCCCTATCTTTTTTAATTTTATTGATTTTAAAGTCTATCATGTCAGATGTGAGAATAGCTGTTCCTGTCTTTTTTTGTGATCTGTTGGCTTATATAATAATTTTACATCCTTGTGGTGGCACGTACTGTGTCACATACTGGGTCATGTGCTGGGTCATGTGAGCTTCTCCTAGCCTTCAAAATCTAATTTTTTTAAATATTTATTTATTTATTTTATTTTATTCCCTTTTTGTTGTCCTTGTTATTTTATTGTTGTAGTTATTATTGTTGTTGTTATTGATGTCATCGTTGTTGGATAGGACAGAGAGAAATGGAGAGAGGAGGGGAAGACAGAGAGGGGAGAGAAAGACAGACACCTGCAGACCTGCTTCACCGCCTGGGAAGCGACTCCCTTGCAGGTGGGGAGCCGGGGGCTCGAACTGGGGCCCTTGTGCTGGTCCTTGCACTTTGCATCTCAAAATTTAATTTTTAAAACTAAGGTTTTAGAAGGGTCAAACTGTCTAAAGTAAATGGAAGAAGCATAGACGTATCACGTATTGTGGTCCGGGTGACCCAGGGCCATGCTGGCTCCCCCAAGCAGATTCAACCCAGGAACCTCAAAATTGGCAGCCAGTATCCTACCACTCAGCTACTTCCATGATCACACCTGTGAGGGAGTCTTTCTCTACCCCCTTCCCCATGAAGTTGACAAAATAGGGACATCTGTGAATGCTGTGCGCATTCCACTGTCCTTAAGCCCCACTGAGTTGAAGATCTTGAGGGAACAGCACTGAAGCTTCCTTCACCAGTGTGGGCTGGCCTCAACGCTGGGTCGGACACGTGACAAAACAGCCCGCTATCCAAATGAGATACTGGCCCAAAATATTTCTTTTAAGCAGTGACTTTATTATAATCAAAGATTTAATGACATCGTGTGTAGAGCATATTCAGAGCATCTGTATGACAAGTGTGGGCAGAGTATGAGGCATGCTCGTTTGTGAAAGCCTTTGGCCACCCTGCCAGAGGAGCCTGTGACTTTCAGTCCCAGCTCTGCAGTTTCCCACCTTCCCGCTCTGCTCACCTTTCATTTCCCCCTCTCTCTCTTCCCTCCCCATAACTACACTCCCGTTCATTTCATATGCAAGGCAATTTAGCTATGTCTCTGCTGTTTCTTTTTAAACATGCCCTAGAGTCTAATTTTCTGTATGCAAGAGACTTACTACGCACTTTCCCTAGACGATGACATACTATAATTTTATTCTACTACCTGTCTTTACCTAGACCTTCACACACACACACACACACACACACACACACACACACGCACGCACACACACACACCTACACAAGCATATGCACATAGGTAGTGTAGTAAAAAAAGTCAATATAATTTTATTATAATACATAAACATTTATAGCCAGGAATAGTGTTTAAAAACTATATTCTGAAACAAAAGATTCACAACCATTTTTCTCTGTTTGGGTAGAAGTTTCTGGCAAAAAAATTGCTTATAGAATGCCCATTGTCAGATTATAAAGAATCTGAATCTTTATGATCCCTACAGTCAAAGGGGCTTCACTCAGAACTGATCTTATCTCCTTCCTTTTCATTCTTTCTTTCTTACATACACCTTCTCCTTAACTCTGTTTCTCCTTTTTTTTTTTTTTTGAAGATTTTATTTATTTATAGGAAAGATAGGAGAGAGAGAAAGAACCAGACATCAGACTGGTACATGTGCGCTGGGGATTGAACTTGGGACCTCATGCTTGAGGGTCCAATGCTTTATCCACTATGCCACCTCCCAGACCACTCTCCTTTCTTTTTTTTTTTTAATATTTTATTTTTTATTTATTCCCTTTTGTTGCCCTTGTTGTTTTATTGTTGTAGTTATTATTGTTGTTGTCGTCGTTGTTGGATAGGACAGAGAAAAATGGAGAGAGGAGGGGAAGACAGAGAGGGGGAGAGAAAGACAGACACCTGCAGACCTGCTTCACCGCCTGTGAAGTGACTCCCCTGCAGGTGGGGAGCCGGGGTTAGAACCGGGATCCTTATGCTGGTCCTTGTGTTTTGCGCCACCTGCGCTTAACCCGCTGCACTACAGCCCGACTCCCTCTCCTTTCTTTTAAGAGGTGCTTCTTTCAGAGACCCTGTAGGTATTAGGTTTGGTTATTTCTGCCAAGTTGCATTCCAGTGGTTGAGATGGGGATTCAGACTATAAATAGAATCCCTTAAAAATGGTTTTGCAAAAACAAAACGTGTAATGCACTCACTTATTCCTAACCGTCTGCAGCAGAGGCTTTTGGATACTAACACAAGTCACCCTTCTCCATCCTCACCTCCATTTTCATTTTTTAAAGTATTTATTTATTTATTTACTCCCTTTTGTTGCCCTTGTTGTTTTATTGTTGTAGTTATTGATGTCATCATTGTTGGTTAGGACAGAGAGAAATGGAGGAGAGGAAGACAGAGAGGGGGAGAGAAAGGCAGACACCTGCAGACCTGCTTCATGGCTTGTGAAGCGACTCCCCTGCAGGTGGGGAGCTGGGGTCTCGAACCAGGATCCTTAGGCTGGTCCTTGTACTTGGCACCAAGTGCACTTCACCTGCTGCACTACCGCCTGACTCCCCCATGTTCATATTTGTAAACATAATGGCACAACTCCTTTCTCATTCCAAAGACTGCTCTTCTCCCGTGTGACCTCAGGATCAATTTTGGATGGTCTAAACCAGTCATCGAGGCACAGTTGTTCTCATTAGTGACTGCTGGAAGCATGTGCTTGTGATCTAGTTCTGACCAGTAAGCTGTGAAGGAAGGGGGAGAGAATCTATTGGAGGGTATTTAGAAGTGTTTCCTTTAAGCTTAGAAATAATCTCTTCTACATTAGTCTTTGCCTGGAGCTGCAGTAGCCACCCTGTGACTTTGAGAACAGTAAGAGTGAGTTTGATAGTAAAAGATGACAGAATGGGGCCTGGTGGTGGCACACCTGGCTGAGTGCACATGTTACAGTGCACAAGGACCCAGGTTGGAGCCCCTGGTCCCCACTTGCAGGGGGGAAGCTTTGTGAGTGGTGAAGCAGGGCTGCAGGTGTCACTCTGTCTCTGTCTCTCTCTCTCTGTCACCCCCCCATTTTTGGCTGTCTCTATCCAACAAATAAAGAGAATTAAAAGTAAATAAATTAGTAAAAGTGACAGAATGAAAACATAGAAAGTAACTGAATTCCTGATCATTTCATTTTACCTCAGAATCAGCCATGCTAGGCACTGCCTAAGCATATGTTTTTGAGAAAGATAATAATATGTCCCCTTGTTTAGCCAGTAGAATTTGGATTTCTCTGCTTTGTCGCTTGTGTGCAGAGTACCCTAATATACTGTGCTCAAGCCCACTAATAACCACGTTTGGGCACTACAGGTGTGTTAGCCCACCCTGAGCTCTTATCTCAGGAGCTGCCATCTTCATCCTCGTGCATAAAGATGTCTGGTCTCATTCCCAGCACTCTACAATGGCTCTGGGGTTATGTTGCCTGCTTGGACATCAACAACTGTTTCCACACGTAGACTAATTGCACCACAAAAAAACAAAAAAACAAACAAAACCCCACATCTCCTCTTGACTCCAAGTCACATTTATGAGACACAGAATTCCAAGGCCACTGAGTCCCACCAAGAGATGGGTCTCACACACCACTCTGTGGATCCAGGTATCTGGACCACACACGGAAATCCGGTTCAGATTAGCAGAAGGACACATTACGGCAAATTGACAAAGACATCATAGTGACAACTTAAAAAGACTGACTTATTTCAGAAGAGCCCCTGTTATCCTCCCCTTCCTTGCAGCTCAGCCCCAGGGGTTTCCGGGTCTGCAAAGCGGCTTTGTCAAGTCCTGTTCACAGGTTTCTAACCTCTGTCTCCCTCAACCAATGGGGTAGGTGCAGCTAGAAGGCCTGAGGGAGCATGAGGACAGGAGGCGACCACCCTCTGATACCTGGGTCCCAGCAGCCCCTCTCGCGGCAAGAGTGACATCTCGTCATCATTATAAGCATCCCGTGTCTTCAAATTCCATTTAACCTGGTCGATGATTATCTTTTTTTTTAAATTTATTTATTTGTCTATTCCCTTTTGTTGCCCTTGTTGTTTTCTTGTTGTAGTTATTATTGTTGTTGTTGGATAGGACACAGAGAACTGGAGAGAGGAAGGGAAGACAGAGAGGGGGAGAGAAAGACAGACACCTGCAGACCTGCTTCATCGCCTGTGAAGTGACCCCCCTGCAGGTGGGGAGCCGGGGGCTCGAACCAGGATCCTTACGCCGGTCCTTGTGCTTTGCGCCACCTGCGCTTAACCTGCTGCGCTACCTCCGGACTCCCCTGGCCAATGATTATAAAAGATGACCAGCCCAAGTTAGTTAGAAATCTGTTATCCTTGAAACTGTTTCAGTCACACAGTGCTTCAAGTTAGCCACATGCCCCTCCGTTCACCTGGTGAAGGTTTACACTGAGCACAGAGGCATGATGGGAGTGCTTTTTCTCTCACCTGTTGGGGATGGGACACAGTAATCCAGCTTAAACCTCAGCAACTGACTGTGTGATCTTTCCTAAGTACTTGCTCTTTTAAAGCTTAGTTTCCTTGTAAAATAGACCAGTGTTTTTCTATAGTCAAAAATAAGTGATATAATTTAGGTGAAGTGCTGTGCCTAGTGGCTGCCAGGCAGCAAGCAATCAGCAGGTATCTATCAAGTATGTTTTGTGTGACTGTTGATAACAGTTCTGCAAAGAACTTTGGAGTCAGACTGAGGAGACACTGATTTAGCTTTATTAGAGTCTGCTCTGCCCTTAATCATGAAACAAGGAAGAGATTCAGCCCAAAGTCAAAGAAATAAGTCACCTTTAACTGTTGCTGGATCTCTAAGCGTTAGATTTTACAGGGAGAGTAATCTTTGGCCTTCTAAAGCACTGTGTTACAAATTTACTTCAAGATACTCATCCAATTTAGAAAACTGACCCTTTTACTTAGACATATGCAGTGCTATTTTTCCTTGTGCAGAGAAAGACACTGAAGAGACAACACAACAGAAAAATCCTAATAGGTTTCAGTCTGATTTTGCTAAATGCTATGCAACCAAGAGAAAGATTCAAATCCACAAGGGGGAGACAGGTTCACGCTAAATTTCCTCAGGGAAAGCAAGAAAAGGCAAATATAATTGTGTTTCTGTTCAAGCAGTTCTTGATATTTCATTGGGTCTTTGAAACATTAGGTCTAGCTGTTATTTAAAAGAATGGTCATATTTTTTTCTCCTTTTTATTTATTTGTTTTTAAATATTTATTTATTTACTCTTCCTTTTTTGTTGCCCTTGTCGTTGTAGTGTTGTTGTAGTTATCGTTGTTATTGATGTCGTCATTGTTAGACAGGACAGAGAGAAATGGAGAGAGGAGGGGAAGACAGAGAGGGGGAGAGAAAGACAGACACCTGCAGACCTGCTTCACCGCCTGTGAAGCAACTCCCCTGCAGGTGGGGAGCCGGGGGCTCCAACCAGGATCCTTATGCCGGTCCTTGTGCTTTGCCCACCTGTGCTTAACCCACTGCGCCACCACCCGACTCCCTTTTATTTATTTTTTATTATCTTTACTTATTTGACAGAGACAGCTAGAAATTGAGAGGGAAGGGGTGAGCAATTAGACCAGCCCAGATTCAGTCTATCTGGTCAAGGTTGGTCTGCTTCCCTAGCAATGAGAGTTTGTTTTGTTTCTGTGTCAGAGAGGGTTTCTTCATCAAGAGGGGGGTCTTCACCGTTCCTACGAAGCTCCCGCCCTCAGGCTGCTGCAACAACTTAATATCCTTCTAAAGTTCAGGGATTTGGAAGGAACCTTTCTAACCTGTGATTACTCCGATTGTTATGTGGCAGTCAAAACGCTCGGTCTACAGAGAATGTGAAGGGTTAAATGACGTCAGTCAAGTCAGCGATCCTCCGACTGCACCCAGAAGGGCCCTAAAAGCCTAGAGAGCGCATCTTCGTATTTCTGACAAAAGAGAAAGGCCTCTGATGCCTCTCAGACCTGGTATTACTTGCCAGTTGCCTGGGAACATTTTCTTTCTTGATCTGTGCCAGTCTCAATACAAAGGAAGCTGTTAGCCTGACCTGCACCTGTAGAAGCAGCTTAGGAGGGCAGAGGCAGCTGGGGTCACAGGGAGCAGCTGCTGCCCACCACCAGCCCAGCTTCCATCCAGGGAGACAGCGGGCCTGTGAGAACTGGCCAGGATGGATGGCAGGAGACACACTTTCCCCAAGATACCAGATGAGTATGTACGGATAAAAGCTTGATGAAAGCTTATATCTAGCCAATCTTATTGAGCAGTCATTCATTTTATCTTTTTTTGTAATTTATTTTGTGTTGGGCTAGTGACAGAGAGAGAGAGAGGGAGAGGTAGACGGAGATGGAGACGGAGACGGAGAGGGAGAAGGAGAGGGAGAGGGAGAGGGAGAGAGAGAGGGAGAGATATATACCAGGTGAATGTGTACAGATAAAAGCTTGATGAAAGCTTATATCTAGCCAATCTTATTGAGCAGTCATTCATTTTATCTTTTTTTGTAATTTATTTTGTGTCGGGCTAGCGACGAGAGAGAGAGAGAGAGAGAGAGAGAGAGATGATCCAGGAACCAAGCTTATGGAGGCAAGGCAATTCAAATTTTTATTCACCGGAATGCCCCAGAGTCAGGCTGTAGCACATCTGGTTAAGCCATGTGGCGCAAACCGCAATGGCTGGTGTCCACCTTCCAATCTGCCCCTCACGCCTCCAGGTCGGAACACGGAAGAGACAAGACAGAAACGAAAGTGGTTTGACAATACCATACATGGTTAGGAAAGGGGCAGAGAAAGGTAAAAGGGGCCGGGAATGGTATGGACCTCCCCAGCAACTATCGCTAGGGGTTCAACTGGCAGGAATAGCAATACCCTGCGGGGAATTAGGAAGGAGACCTTTAGTCATTTGTAAGACAAAGCGGAAGATTGATATGTAGATGATAAAAGGATTGCAGGGTGGAGCAGGCTTAATGTTCTTTTTTTTACCTTAGTACATCCCCCCTTTAGACAGTTATTTTAAGAATGCAGTGTCCAGTGATATAGCAGCTATCTTTTAACCATGAGATAATAGGCTCTAGTTAGGGGGCCAGGCAGTAGCACAGCAGGTTAAGCACACATGGCATAAAGCACAAGGACCAGCATAACTGGCGTAAGGATCCAGGTTGGAGCCCCGGCTCCCCAACTGCTGGGGGGTCGCATCACAGGCAGTGAAGCAGGTCTGCAAGTGTCTGTCTTTCTCTCCCCCTTTCTGTCTTCCCCTCCTCTCTCCATTTCTCTCTGTCCTATCCAACAACAAGGACAGCAGTGACAACAATAATAATAACAACAACAATGATGATAAACAACAAGGACAACAAAAGGAAAAAATGGCCTCCAGGAGCAGTGGATTCATAGTGCAGACACTGAGCCCAGCAATAACCCTGGAGGCAAAAAATAAAAAAGGCTCTAGTTAGAGTTAACATTTAGGTTGGTGCCACTGTGGACATCATTAAGCTATTAAATTAATCCTGGAACTGACTATCTCCAGACTTCCTGCACTGTAGGAATCAGTGTCATAGTGACTTAAGTTACTATAGTTTCTGGTACTTTTAGCCAAGTACGTACTACTATGAGTTGTGCATAGTTCCTTAGGACTATAAGAGAGCTTCACGTGCTTTCTTGTTCCTCTGTGGTTTTGTTTGTTTGCTCTATCACTGGGGCTCAGTGCCTGCCTATGAATCCACTGTTCTTGGTAGCCATTTCTCCCTTTTTTTTTTCTTTATAATTTTTAATAGATAAGATAAGGAGAAATTGAGAGGGGCCGGGCAATGGCACACTTGGTTGAGAGCACACATTACAGTGCGCAAGGACCCTGGTTCAAGCCTCTGGTCCCCACCTGCAGGCGAAAAGCTTTACAAGTGGTGAAGCAGGGCTGGAGAGTCTCTCTGTCTCTCTCCCTCTCTGTCTCCCTCTCCCCTCTCAATTTCTCTGTCTCTACCTAGTAAACAAATAAATAAAAATTAAACAACATGAAGAGAGAGAAGAGGGGGAGATGGGGAAGAAAAGAGGCAAAGAGACACCTGTAGCCCTGCCTCGTTGCTCATGAAGCATCCCCTGCAGGTGGGGAGCAGGGGCTCCAACCTGGGTTCTGGAGCTTGCTAATAGTATGTGTGCTTAACTGTGTGTGCCACTGCCTGGCCCCCTTGCTTTGTATTTTTATTATGAGAAACCAGGGCTCCTAAGTATGATCTGGATATGTACAGTGAATAGCACATACTATGTCTCTCCCCGACTCTTCAGAAGGACTTAATATGTCTGTCCACTGCTACAGCTGAGGGGCAGTGAGAAAGCTGAAATGATGCCATTGGAGTTCAGAGCCTCATAGTCATCTTCCCCACCATTTCTCCCCACTGGGAGTATGGACCAAAATTCTTTTTCTAATTTCTAATTTCTTTATTTAGGAATTAATGTTTTACATTCGACAGTAAATACAATAGTTTGTACATGCATAGCATTTCCCAGTTTTCCACATAACAATACAGCCCCCACTAGGTCCTCTGTGGACCAGAATTCTTTATGGGGAGCAGAAGGTGGGAGTTCTGGCTTCTGTCATGGCTCCTCCACTGGACATGGGTGTTGGCAGGTGGATCCACACCCCCAGCCTGTGTCTGTCTGTCCCTAGTGGGGCAGGGCTCTGGGGAGGGGAGGTTCCAGGACATATGGTGAGAGGATCTGCCCTGGCAAGTCAGGTTGGCCTCATGGTAGCATCTGCAACTTGGTGGCTGAAAAGTGGTAAGATATAAAACAGGACACAATGATTAATGACACAAATTCAATTTTGTCAGTCTCTTCTGTTTTATAGGAGTTATCTATAATGCAATAAAAAAATCAAAGTGGACAAATCAAGAAAAACAAGCTTCAGAGAAAAGTAATGAACAAAATTGGACCCAGAGATGACAGAACGCCAGATAGGAAACTAAAAATAACTGTGATAAATGTCAATGTGTCTAGTGAAAAAGGTGGCGGATGTCTTAGCTGAGAGAAGAGAACTACTTGAAAAAAATCAAACGGAAAAGCAAGAAATAAAAATACAGTATCATAAATGAAAAATAGTTTCAAAGGTAGACTCAATAAAACAAAGAATTGGTGAATTTGAAAAGAGAACTCTAGAAATTATCCAAACTGAGACACAGAAAGACTGAATAATAATAATAAAAAAAAAAACAGAACATGTAAGAGTTATGACTCAGTCTAACATGGATATCGAGTCATGTTATTAGAACCCCAAGAGCAGAATGAATAAATTTGGAAGAAACTTCTTAAAATTTTGAAAAAAATATGACAGAAATTTTAAAGCAATAAAAGACATCAAACCAAGATCCAAGAAGCGTACAAAGCTTCAACAAATAAAAACAACTGGTTCTAACTGCTAAAATTCAAATATAACAATAAACGTTGAAGGCAGTTATACAAGCCAGAGGGAAATGAGTGACATTTTTTAAAGTTCTAAAAGATAACACTGATTGTCTGAAAGGTGGTGCATGGTTAGGGCATTGTCCTTAGAGCTTGGGGTCCTGTGTCTGATGCCCAGTACTGCATGTACTAGACTGATGTTCTGGTTCTCTCTCTTTTCTTCTCTTATGAAAATAAATATTAAATAAATATAAAAAAAAGAAAGAAAAAGTTGTCGGGCCGGGTGGTAGTGCACCTGGTTGAGCGCACACGTTACAGGGCACAAGGACCCAGGTTCAAGCCCCCGGTCCCCTCCTGCAGGGGGAAAGTATTGTGAGTGGTGAAGCAGGGCTGCAGGTGTCTCTCTGTCTCCCTTCCTTGCTATCTTCCCCATCCCTCTTGATTTCTCTCTCTGTCTCTATCCAGTAAATATGTAAATAAATAAAATATTTTTTTAAATTCAGTCAACAATATTTATATCCCTTTCTCTTATTTGGGAGCTACTCTCTTCCCTGATCCAGCTTTCTGGTCCTTTTCCGGCCATGAAATCATCTCCCCAGACAATAACTTGGTTCCACCTGCATATCAGGTGTCAGGCTCAGGGAAAGAAAAAAAAAAAAAACTAGTGTAGTCATGGACCCTTTGGAATATAACTAAAATAGGCCTACTAACTATCTACAAAATGGAGACTCCCCAACTCATCATCTGAACTATTCCAGCCTTTCGGTTCAATTTGTTTGGCTTTGTATGTTAACTCTCTTTTCAGCCACCAGGTTCCAGATGCTAACCTGATGCCGACCAGACTTCCCTGGACAGACAACCCCACCAATGTGTCCTGGAGCTCCACTTCCCCAGAGCCCTGCCCCACTAGGGAAAGAGAGAGACAGACTGGGAGTGTGGATCCACCTGTCAACACCCATGTTCAGCGGGGAAGCAATTACAGAAGCCAGACCTTCCACCTTCTGCATTTCACAGTGACCTTGGGTCCATGCTCCCAGAGGGATAGAGAATAGGAAAGCTATCAGGGGAGGGGATGGGATACGGAGTTCTGGTGGTGGGAATTGTGTGGAGTTGTACCCCTCTTAGCCTATGGTTTTGTCAGTGTTTCCTTTTTATAAATACAAATTTAAAATATACTTATATTTTAAAAAATAAAAGAAAAAAGTTGTCAAGACAGACTTTTAGATCCAATGAAAATGAAGTAAAAACTTTCCAGATAAACAAAAACTTGGAAATGTCTTGCAGGGCAAAGGGTAGGTAGCATAATGGTTATGCAAACAGACTCTCATTCCTGAGACACCAAAGTCCCAGATTCAGTCGCCCACACCACTCACTATAAGCCAGAGCTGAACAATGTTCTGGTTAAAAAAGAAAAAAAAAAGAAAGAAAAAGAAAATGTGGAAAGGATGACAGAGGACCTGGTGAGGATTGTGTTGTTCTGTGGAAAACGGAGAAATGTGATGCATGTACAAACTATTGTAGTTACTGTCGACTGTAAAACATGAGTTCCCCAATGAAGAAATTTTAAAAAAGAAAGCAAATATATTGTTAGGAGCTGAAGCTATTAGAAACGCTACAGGAAGAAAACGACAAAGTAAACTAATGAGGTAGAAAGCTCGTTCTTAGGAAAGATAAACCAAGAACAAGAAAAAAAGAATGAGGGGGCCGGGTGGCGGCGCGCCTGGCTGAGCGCACATGTTACAGTGCGCAAGGACCCAGGTTCGAGCCCCCAGCCCCCACCTGCAGGGGGAAAGCTTCACAAGTGGTGAAGCAGGGCTGCAGGTGTCTCTCTGTCTCTCTCCCTCTCTATCTCCCCTTCCCTCTCGATTTCTGACTGTCTCTATCCAATAAATAAATAAATATAATTTTAAAAATTTTTAAAAAGAAAAAAAGAATGAATACAATTTACCGTTGTCTGCATGAAATACAAGATTGAAATAAATAAAATGCAGGATGGTGATACAGAACCTCCAGGTATTTTATTAAAGGGTTAACTGGAAAATACTGTCAGCAATTTCACATTCACAAATTTGTCAGTTTGTATATTATGAACCAAAGTTTGCTCAAGAAGACATTAATTTAGAATTATTGTTAAATTGCTTTAGGAGTTAAGTGTCTTTCACCAAAGATAAAGCCAGGTGCGTATGACAACAATGTCAAAGTCTACCAAATACTTAAAGAAGAAATAACTCCAGAAAAAAAAAAAAAAAGAATTCAGCAATTCTAAACTCTTTCAGAAAAAAAGAAAGAAAAGAAAAGAAAGAAAGAAAGGAAGAGAGAGAGAGAAAGAAAGAAAGAAAGAAAGAAAGAAAGAAAGAAAGAAAGAAAGAAAGAAAGAAGAAAGAAAATACTCCTCAAGAGCTGAGGTTGTGGGGCGCGGGCTGGGATGGACCAAGTTTTCCAAGGAAAAATCATGAGTATTTATGAAGGTGGGCGCTCCACAGAGGAACAGAAGATGAACGTGCAGCACAGCAGGATCGAGCACATCTCCCAGGGACTGGACCTGCTCGCCCTGCTTCTTGTGATCTGCCTGCACATGGAAGAGACTAGAAGCAGGGCTTCCGGAGACTGGCCTACGGAGCAGCCGCAGCTGTGTTTCTCTCCTCTCCTCTCCCTCTCTGGTACATGTGCTGCTGGGACCTCATGCTTGAGAGTCCGGTGCTTTCTCCACTGTGCCACTTCCTGGACCACAAACAACACAAAAAAGAAAGAAAGAAAGAAAGAAAGAAAGAAAGAAAGAAAGAAAGAAAGAAAGAAAGAAAGAAAGAAAGAGAGAAAGAAAGAGAGAGAGAGAGAAGGAAAGAAAGAAAGAATGGAAGAAAGAAAGAAAGAAAGAAAGAAAGAAAGAAAGAAAGAGGGAAAATTATTTATAAAAGAATTGTGTGGTCTGGTTCTTTCTCTCCTTCTATCTCTCACGCATGAGGTCCCCAACAGCACATGTACCAGAATGATGTCTGGTTCTCTCTCTCCTTCTGTCTTTCTCACGAATAAATAGATTAAAAATAATAATAATTTTCTTTTTTTAATATTGTTTATTATTGGATAGAGACAGAGAGAAATTGAGAGGAGGAGGGAAGATAGAGAGGGAGAGAGACAGAGAGACACCAGCACCCTGCTTCACCTCTCATGAAGCTTTCCCCCTGCAGGTGGGAACCAGGGGGTTGAACCTGGGTCCTTCTGCACTGTAAGGTGAGCACTTAAGCAGGTGTACCACCACTTGACTCCCAATTGTTTTAATGATTGAAGAAGTCTGAAACGATACTTCAGCAAGAGGATATGAGGGTGGCACGTAAATGCAAGAAATCTCTTCCTAGCTATTTAGTTTGGAAAGATGATTCCTATTCACATGTAAATAATGTACATGCACTTAATTTTTTAAAATACCAGAGCTGGGAAAGAGCTCTAATGGATTAAAAATGTTCTCACATACAATGAAATACTGCTGATCAATAAGAAGGGGCAAGCCTCGGAGTCACAGAAAGATGTGAACAGACCTCCACTGCATTGTGCTCAGAAAGCAGTTCAAAGCTGAGGGTGAGGTGGGCACAGGAAATGCTTAGAAGTGAAAAGAATGCTGCGGCACGTGGAGACAGCGGAATGCGGCTCGACGGCCAGCAGCAGAGGCGGCCAGGGCTCTGTGCGCGTGGGGGTCCCCACTGCCCTTGGGCTCAGTCTCAGTTCTTAGTGATTCAGACTGCTGCAAGAGCACTTTAGTGAGCACATCGTGGACTAAGAAGATGGGCCTTAAGAAAATCAAAAGTAACGAAGTCATCTCCTTTGCCTCATCTTGGATGGAACTTGAAGAAATCATATTAAGTGAGATAAGTCAAAAAGAGAAGGACATATCTCACTCATAAGTGGAATGTTTTTTTAAAATATTTATTTTATTTTTGAGCGATAGAGAGAGAGAGAAACACCAGAGCACTGCTCAGTTCTGGCTTATGGTGGTACGAGGGCTTGAACCTGGAACTTTTGGAGCCTCAGGCATGAGAATCTGTCCGCATAACCATTATGCTATCTCCCCCACCCATTTATAAGTAGAATCTAAGTAGCAAGGACAGGAAGGGAAAAGAGTGAAACTTGCAGTGGGTGTGGTATATTGCTCCAGAGCAAAGGACTCTGGGGCAGAGGGAGAAAAGAGTGGGCCAAGAGAGTTGGTCTGTGAGTCGGAAATGCCTTTGAGTTGGGAGTGAGCGTGGTTAGCAGACACTGATCACCGGGGGATGAGGAGAAGTATCCCTGTGTTAGCAACTGTTCCAGGACAGTTACACTATCTTCCTTTCTGGAAGATAAACTGATTGCGTCATCAGTACCAAGGACTAACTACCACTACTCCATGCCGACAGACTTGCCTACAGTTCTCTGTCCTATCCAACAACAACATCAACAACAACAATAATAACTACGACAACAATAAAAAAGGGCAACAAAAGGGAAAATAAAAATTAAAAAAAAAAAGAATATTCTGTTCTCTTTAATTACGACCAGATGGACCGTGGAGACATCCTTGTGGCTTCTGGAGCAGCAGACTCAGACTCAGACCCCAGTCAGTCCATTAGCGAACGGGCACCTGGCGGCCTGCCTTACTTGGTTTCTCTGTGTATAGTCTGAGCAGATGAGTCCTAAGGAACTTTCTAGTTTTCACATTCCATAACTTCACATCTGTGGAAACTTGATGTCTGGAGAGGTGAGACTGAAATTGCTTGCAAAGGATGAAAAATGTGCCAAAGAAAACCTCCAGCCTGTGGAAAAAGCAAAGGCAGGAGTCATGGCTTCTCATCAGCGGCACCAGATTCTGCAACTTCAGCTGGATGTTGTTTAAGTCACCTCCGGTAATAAACTCCATGCCCAGCTCCGCTCTGCTGCCTGGGCTTAAGCTGACGTCTGTGGTTATGAGTCACAAATTCTTAGAGGTGGAAATCAAACCAACATGGCAGTAGGCAACCGGCCTTCTAGAGCTGGACTCCTAAGAACTACCCCCCTGCCCCCGAGAGAAAATGGTATCTGTGCTTCATGAAACATCACACACTATTTCCTTCTAAACTCATGGCTCCAGAAATGTATTCTGTTCCTCCAACAGGAAGAACTCAAACTTTTGGTTTTAGTTATTATTGTCACCGGTTGGACCCACCACTCCTTCACAGGACACTGGCTCCAGCAGATGCAGAACTGAGCAGAATGCACTCAACAACACGGTCTGCTCCTATCTGAGAAGTCTGACCAGGCTCCTTGTCCTCTGCTTTCCACAGCACTGCAGGCCCTCATCTGCAGGCCTGCTCGCTCTTGCCCCTTGCTGGGCTTAAACTGTGTGTATTTTGCCCAACTCTGTCCCTGTTGACACCTACTGAGAAGTCAAGAAGAAGGGGCCAATCCTAATTTTAGAGACCACACCCAGGTCAGTTTACACGGCCTGATTTCAGTTCAAGAGGAAACAGGAAATGCAATTTGCAGACTATAAAAAGAGATGTGGAGAGGATCAAAGGTTGGATGGAAATGGAAAACTGAGTGGTGTCTTCTGCAAAGCTAACACAATGGGCCCCAGGGATTGGGAGGAGAGGCCAGAGGGCAAGGCTGAGGGTGGGAGTGGGATCCTGGGAACTCAAAGTTTGTACAGAGAGACAGAAACGTAGAAAGGAATGAGGGAGGAAGTGAAAGAAAAGTCAGGAGAAGGGGGGCTGGGCAGTGGCCCATCTGGTTAAGAGCACTTAGTAATCAGCAAAAATGCATTCTGATCCATGTTCGAGTCCCCTGCCCCTCACCTGTAGGGGGGATGCGTCATAAGAGGTGGAGCAGGTCTGCAGGTGTCTCTCTCTTTCTCTATCTCCCACTCCTCTTTCAATTTCCCTTTGTCCTACCCAATAAAATGGGGGAAAAAATAGGGTGTTGGGAGGTACTGCAGCAGGTTAAGCGCACATGGCACAAAGTGCCAGGACCAGTGTAAGGATCCCAGTTCAAGCCCCCGGCTCCCCACCTGCAGGGGAGTCACTTCACAGGCAGTGAAGCAGGTCTGCAGGTGTCTGTCTTTCTCTCCCCTCTCTGTCTTCCCCTCCTCTCTCCATTTCTCTCTGTCCTATCCAACAACAGTGACAACAATAATAACTACAACAATAAAAAAACAAGGGCAACAAAAGGGAAAATAAATTAAAAAAATAAATATTAAAAAAATGGGAAGAAAATAGCCACCAGGAATAGTGGATAGATAGTGCCGGCACCATGCCCCAGAGATAACCCAATAACCCTGGGGGCAAAAATAAATAAATAAATGATGAGGGGAAGCACCGAGTGGCACAGGCTTGAAAACTCCACAGAGATCCAAGTCCACTGCTGGGAGCCTGGAATGCTGTCTTTCCTAAAACATGCCATGGAAAGGGATAGGAGAGGGAGTTTTTCCGGCAAACCCCAGTTCCCATCCAACCACCCAGAAGCTCTATTTGTCTGAAAGCTTGAGTTAGTCAGTGACACCCACAAGAGACCTTGCCCAAAAGGCAGGCTGTTTGATAGGGCCCTGAGCCAAGGGTCTGTGGTGACCTTGCTGGGGTTCCTTGACAACCCTGGGTGAGCTGCTTGTAGGATGATGCTGGTGGTGGTGGTGGTGGTGGTGGTGACCAACTAATGAGTTTGTCACAAAGATGGAGGAGTTAATCTTTGGAAAACATGATATGATAGTGATGCCAAGGGTGGGGTAGATAGCATAGTGGTTATGCAAACTGAATCTTGTGCCTGAGGCTCCAAAGTCCCAAGTTCAATCCCCCAAACCACCATAAGCCAGAGCCAATTAGTGCTCTGATAAAAAAAAAAAAAGATAGTGATACCATGTAATGTGTGATAGACAATGCTAATTCTTATAATAGTTAATCACAGCATTATAATATTAAGAGTAAGCACTATTGTCAGGGCTCACCAGTGATGAGAAGACAAAACGGGTCAAGGTATTGACTATGTTGTAAATGACATCCAATTGAATGGACGTGTCCAGGCAAAAGATAAGGAGTCAGAGCCAGGCATTCATTCTTTTGCAGAAGGGCATGCCGCCAACAGTGGCCGTCGCCACAGTTGAAATCTCAGCCACTCACTCACTCACTCGCCTGCTGTGCAACCTCTGCTGGGCAAGCTTCGCCGAAGAGAGAGACGAGGAACTTGTGGCGGTGTGGTAATACAATACTTTATTGATGCAGATGCCCCAGAGTCAGGTGTGAGCACAGCGGGTTTAGGCCACATGGAGCTAGCAAAATGGCCGCCTCCCGTTGTGCACGCCAGCCCTTCTCCAGGTCTTCTCCAGGTCTTTTCCAGGTTGGGACGCAGAAGAGAAAGAGGTGAGCGAAACCAGGAACAGCAGCGGGCTTTATAGGCTAAAAAATGGAAGTGGCAAGTCGGGAATGGGATTGGCTAGGAAAGGGGGTGGAGAAAACAAGGCACTCTGGGAAGGTAGGAAGCTGGCGGGAATTAATGTACCCTGCAGGCATGGGTGGGGATCTTTCAGGCAAAACAATGATCATGTAAATAGACCGTAGTATCAGGCAATGCAGGGGAGCTGGTGTAATGCCCAACATCTCCCCCTTTCTTTTTATCTAATGGCCATAATATCAGGAATGTGGGGCATTTTGTGAGGCAGGGAGTCTGATAGGATGAGGCAAACCTTTGGGGTTACTACTGTCCCTCTTTGCTCAACCTCTCAGTAGAGAGAGACTGACAGGTTTGACACACTCCTCAGGTTCAAGCCCTGCCAAGCTCAACCACATCCTCACAATTTCCTGACAACCATGACTAACTGCCAGAGTTTCTGTGCCTGCTTCCTTATTTGTAAAATGCAGATAACTGGATCTATTGCACACACTGGACAGAAGAGCTCCCAGGTTTGTACTTGCCAGACTCTGAGAAACCCAAGGCAGGACACGTTTACTGACTAAAGCGGCAGTTTGGCACGCTCTTCCTGTTCTCGCCTTCTCCCATCTGGGCTGCAGCCGTATTCATCTATCTTGGTATCCAGACGTCTCTCTTTCTTTCCGTCTCCAGCATGCTTCATCAGGAGGCTCTGCCTCTTCTCTGCGTTGGGTCTTTGCAACTCCTCCTTTATGTTCCATTTTCTTTTCTTCCACTTACTGTTTTATTTTAGGATAGACCCTGTGTTCCACTTGGCCTCTTTCCTTAAGCCACCCTTTCTCCAGTGAGGTTTTACAAGCTGCAAGAATAATCTTTCTTAAAAGGCCTTTTTTATGTTTGTGCATCTATACTGTCTAGTCCGCCTTAGACTTCCCCTGATATTAAAGATAATTGTTAGTACTCCCAGCAACCTCAGCCACTACAAACACTACCCCGCATGTCCCCTGCCCTGCAGGGATGGCTTCTGCAGGTGCGTGGTAGAAAAAGGCGCCCTGTTTGTGTGCAGTGACTGCCATCTGTGGCAAAAATCATTGCTATTACCCACAGTCTCATCAAGAAACAGATGGTGTATTCAAATTGAGTGATTTAAATACAGTTTAATAAAAGGAGTATTTATAAAACATGGACAGCATAGTACCCCAGGCTTGAAAGGCCCAGGCTACAGCAATTCAGGAGTCATTATTACCCTCCACCCCCAATCTGGAGGCTACAGCCACACCCACAGAAAGGTCGTTGTATGCAGAACCACTTAATGAACATTGCGGCCCTCAGGGACAGGATGGATCCATAGTGACCTTGCAAAGAGTGAATACGGGAAGACACCATCCCACCTCTTTTTTGCCCTCTGATGACCAAATGCAACCAGAAGCCAGAGGACAAAGGCAGTCCACTGAGACGCATCGTGCAGGGGAACTTCTGGAGCTGCTGAACGCTTTGAGAAGGGGAAGCATGAGTCAGGAGCTGCAAACAGGAGGCCCTCAACAGACTAGTCATGCAGAGAGGACTTGGTGCTGGTGGGTCTCTGCACAGCCAACAGCTTGCAATGGACCTTCCATATGATCCAGTAATTCCTCTCCTGGGGTTATACCCCAAGGACTCCATAACACCCAACCAAAAAGAGGTATGTACTCCTATGTTCATAGCAGCACAATTCATAATAGCTAAAACCTGGAAGCAACCCAGGTGCCCAACAACAGATGAGTGGCTGAGAAAGCTGTGGTATATATACACAATGGAATACTATGCAGCTATCAAGAACAATGAACCCACCTTCTCTGACCCATCTTGGACAGAGCTAGCAGGAATTATGTTAAGTGAGCTAAGTCAGAAAGATAAAGATGAGTATGGGATGATCCCACTCATCAACAGAAGTTGAGTAAGAAGATCTGAAAGGGAAACTAAAAGCAGGACCTGACCAAATTGTAAGTAGGGCACCAAAGTAAAACCCTGTGGTGAGGGGTAGACATGCAGCTTCCTGGGCCAGTGGGGGGTGGGAGTGGGTGGGAGGGATGGGTCACAGTCTTTTGGTGGTGGGAATGGTGTTTATGTGCACTCCTAGCAAAATGTAGACATATAAATCACTAGTTAATTAATATGAGAGGGGGAAAATCAATTGTATGTCTCAAAGTTTTTCAAAACACAAACTGAATCTTTTCAATATATAGGCTGTGTAATTGATATGCAGACTCTCACAAAAGCCTAGACCAAGTAGATCAGAAGCATCCAATAGCACAGCTATATACAAGATACTGGGTACTGTACAGCAAACCCTAACTAAAGGACTTTTCAAAGTTAACCCAATTACCAAATAATGTGATGATAACATTAACTATCGATTGTCTTTTTGAACCCTAAGACAGCAGGAACCTCACATCTCCACTATAGAGCCCCTACTTCCCCCAGTCCTGGAACCCTTCCTTGGATAGGGCCCACTTTCCCGTATGCCTCTCCCAATCCATATCAAATAATATTGCATCTGCCGATGACAACCTAACCAACACAACGATTGCCACCTCAACATGCTTCACTTCAGACTGTGTCCAGAGACTTCACGTGTGGTTTGACAACCCTTCAGCTTCATTACTCGGGTGAGACCTTTCCTTTCATGGTATACTCTAATTCCATCTCAGGTGGTTCACTTTCTAACAAAGTGAACCCATAACCTAGATATACACCAGTTTCTGTGAGAGAGAGCTCATGTTCACATGTATCCATAAACTACTGCAAAATATATACCTGAAAGCAGAAGTACACTAGAGTTTGCACTGAGTACCCCCCTAACACTCTCCACTATTCCAAGCTTTGGGTCCATGATTGCTCAACAATTTGTTTGGCTTTGTATGTTAACTCTCTTTTCAGTCACCAGGTTCCAGATGTCATCAGGATGCTGGCCAGGCTTCCCTGGACTGAAGACCCCACCAATGTGTCCTGGAGCTCAGCTTCCCCAGAGACCCACCCTACTAGGGAAAGAGAGAGGCAGACTGGGAGTATGGACCGACCAGTCAACGCCCATGTTCAGCGGGGAAGCAATTACAGGAGCCAGACCTTCCACCTTCTGCAATCCACAATGACCCTGGGTCCATACTCCCAGAGGGATAGAGAATGGGAAAGCTATCAGGGGAGGGGGTGGGATATGGAGATTGGGTGGTGGGAATTGTGTGGAGTTGTACCCCTCCTACCCTATGGTTTTGTTAATTTATCCTTTCTTAAATAAAAAAAAATTAAAAAAAAAAAAGAAATGTTGGCAGAAAAGAATCCATACTGTCACACTGATCTGTGTGGTGGTTTGTTTGTTTCTGCAGAGTTTGGAAGACTCTGTGAAAGGAAGAATGAACATGGAACAGGAATTGGGGGGAGCTCCCGGCTCCCCCACCCGCGGGGGAGTAGCTTCACAGGCGGTGAAGCAGGTCTGCAGGTGTCTGTCTTTCTCTCCCCCTCTCTGTCTTCCCCTCCTCTCTCCATTTCTCTCTGTCCTATCCAACAACAACGACACCACCAACAACAATAACCACAACAAGGCTACAACAAGGGCAACAAAAGGAAAAAAAAAGGAATTGAGGGGTGAGGTGAGGTGAGGTGAGGTAAGGTGAGGTGAGGTGAGGTGAGGTGAGGTGAGGTGAGGTGAGGTGAGAAACAGGAACCAAGGTGAGTGGTTGACAATGGTCCATCCGGATAGAACTAACTTTGCTGTGAGCCAGGTTTAGCGACTTGGGCACTTCAGTGTTGTCACTCAGGAAGCATTTCAATATCCCCGCAGGGAGCTGATGGCTCTGAGTACACAGAGGAGTGATTGACTAAGAGCAGTGTGAGCTCATCCCAACATGTGCTGGTCTTCTCACACTTGACATCGACTAATTCCGGCCATGATCTTGTCCTTATGTTTGGTATTAGCCTCATGAGTAGAGGACAGTTGGGCTCAGAGTTTAACTCAAACATCCTGTGAGCTCTCCTGATTTAAATGATAATAATGACCCCTCCCTTAGAACCACTTCCAAATGGGACATTCACTTCATCTACAGAACATTCTACCAGGCCTCCTGACACGTATACCCAACTAACACAAGAGTAAATCAAGAGACCTCAAGGAATATTAATATTTAGCTCCCAGACTTGAATACACCCAGAGAGAAGTCATCCTAATGCCCATGGGATGGAGCTTCAAGGAGGCTGAGAAGCCCCCAGAATCGCTGCATTGTTTCTGGCAGAAAAGCCCCAGAGCGCCTAAAATCTCGAACCCTTTGATCAGAGGCTTTCTGGAAACGCCCCCTCCTCCTCTGCCTGCCAGACACGTGGGAGAGGGAGAAATCTCATTAAAAAGCCTTTCCATTAAGCTCCCAGTTATGGCACACCTGCTTCTGGGTGGAGAGATTGCACAGAATGATGTTGGCCAGGGGGCCCAGCCAGCTTCAGGCTCTGCGAGGGAGATGATTTCAAAGGCGAGCCTCTCAATCAAGGGCGCAGCCTCCCCTGATTGTGGTTCTCAATCTCATTTCCAGCACAGCCTCCTCTGGTTAATGACAAGAAGCCCAGGATAAGAGCCTGCTTGTAGCCTGAATGGCTTCCTCCTGAGGGACGAGAAACCAAAAGAGAGAAAGGAAGGCAGGCAGAAAGAGAGAGAGAGAGAGAGAGAGAGAAATAGAGAAAGGGGGGAAGGAAAGGAATAGATTAGCACAAACATCAGACTCCTGATTTAGCTTTCATACTGAAAAAATATATAAAAAACGTAAAAATTACAAAGAGCTTTTTGCCAGCCAGTGAATTTTTTGTTTCTATTTATTTGTTCTTGCTCTGCTCCATGCAAGCTGCATTTTGTTTTTGAGATTAGCCTTGTGGCTGGTGGGGCCCTGTCCCTTCTTCAAGAGAAGGCACTTAATAGGCGAAATCTGAAGAGAGTCACTGGCAAGCAGGTTTCTCCCATAGAGGTCTATTATTATGATGATCATTATTATTACTATTGTCACTTTGCAAAGTTAAAAAGAAAAAAGTCCTGGAAAATGCAATCGTGTCTTTTGTCACAGACCGCACCTCTAATCCCTCTCCTTTCTCTGCTGAGGGGGACAGGAAGGTGGGCAGGTTCGCAGAGTGAAAAAGACAGCCCCCCAAAAGAGGCATTCTCAACATTCGCTTTGTGATGTCGCTGCAGCTCTTGTCTCCCTGAGTTCATAGAAACTGTCTGCAGTGGATGGAGGGGACATCTTCAACGTTCTGCACAGAGCAAGGTGGCCGGTCATCTTTGACCCTGCACTTAAAGTCGGTAGAGTCCTGGGACAGGGAGCAGCCGGCAAAGCACTTTGCACACGCGGTGCCTCCTGCTCTGCTTGGTGGAGGTCACGTCCTGTGAACCCTTTATTGCAAGGGTTAGATGGTTATTTTTAACCCTCCATATTGAGGACCCAGTTTTCTGTTCCTGCTGTGTTTTGGCCTTCGCATGGTCACTGCTATCATCAGCAAAACGCACCGTGCCCATTCAGAAGAAAAGATGGTAGCGAGACTCAGATGAATGTATTTTGCAGGTCACTCTCATGGATGCAGAACTGAGGCCTTTAAATTCCAGGAAACACACACACAGCTGAGGAAAATAATAGAGGTTTAAGGTCCTCAGACTATCTTTAAATACATAGCTTATAGGACAGAAGATTACTGAAACTGATAAGAAACTTCTGTTTCGTTTCATTTCTTTTCTTTTCTTTCTTTCTTTCTTACTTTTTTTTTTTTTTTGCCTCCAGGGTTATTGCTGGGGCTTGGTGCTTGCACTATGAATCCACTGCTCCTGGAGGCCATTGTTTTCCATTTCCATTTTACTGGATAAGACAAACAGAAACTGAGAGGAGAGGGAGATAGAGAGGGAGAGAGGGTGGGGGTAGATAGCATAGTGGTTATGCAAAGAGACTCTCATGCCTGAGGCTCCAAAGTCCTAGGTTCAATCCCTAAATCACCATAAACCAGAGATGAGCAGTGTTCTGATTAAAATGAGAAAGAGAGAGGGATGGAGGGAGAGAGATAGAGGAAGGGAGGAACGAGAGACCTGTAGACCTGCTTTGTTTACAAGTGGGAAGTGGGGAACAGGGAGTGCCTGGACTACAAATCCACTGCTCCTGATGGCCATTTTTTCCTTTTTTTTTAAAAGTTTATTTTGTATTTGACAGGACAGAGAGAAATTGAGAGGAGAGGGAGGTAAAGAAGGGTGGAGACAGATTGACATTTACAGACCTGCTTCACCACTCATGAAGCATCCCCCCTGCAGGAGGGGAGCAGGGATTGGAACCTGGGTCCTTGTGCACGGTGATACGTGCACTTAACCAGGTACTCCATAGCTCGGCCCCATAATGAACTTCTGAAACTGTATGTGTGTGGCACTGTCCACCCTGGTCTGTAACCAGCATTCCTTTCTACCTCTTGCTAAAAGCAGAGCTCATGCAAGCAAGAACTGTCCTTGTTGTAAATGCCATTAAGGAGAGACTTTTGTGCCTCAGAATTATAAGCTTGCTGGCATGTGTCCGTCACTGACACATGCAAAGGGCATCACACAGTCCTTCCTATTTAGACATCTTTTTCTTTTTTGTCATTATTGTTGTTGTTTTACTGGAGCACTGCTCAGCTCTGGCTTATGGTGGTGCTGGGGATTGAACCTGGGACTTTGGAGGTACGAGCATGAGAGTCTCGTTGCATAACCAGTATGCTACCTCACACACCCTGGACAACTTCAATTGTCAGATGCTGTGTGAAGCAGTAACAACCCATCTTTTCAAATCAACATTATGATTTTCAGCTTTGTGTCTAAATACCTAAATACTTCACCTTTGCATTCACTGCTTGTTGCTCTTGAGCTAAACGTCTTTGGAGGGTCGCACAAGTGTTCCCTGTTACAGAGAAGTTCGCAAGGGGAAGTAACCAGCACCCACTTGCAGGTGAGCACACAATGTGCATCGGGCTAGGGGTACACGCTGGGCCCATTCTGTGGGCTCCCGTAGGCTCAGGGGCTGCAGCTCTGCGGTCACCTCAGGATGAACACAGAGTGAGACACGTCCTGAAATGTTTCTCACAGAGGAAACTGCACGGAACAGACTCTCATGCCTGAGGCACCACCATAAGCCAGAGCATTGCTCTGGAATGGGAGAGAGAGAGAGAGAGAGAGAGAGAGAACAATAGAAAGAAAAATGGAAATTGTATTCATAGGTAATGCCAGTGAGGAATGCAAAAAACTATAAGACCATAAACAGTTTGAGATATAAGGTCAGAAGATAGTCATTTTGAGGTTTGTTTTTGTTTTTTTTCCAGAGAGAGATTATAGCAGACTTGCATGTTAATGGAAGTAGTAAGGTCAAAGGGGACATTGATGACAGACGGCCTGCAGTCTCCCCGTGGTAAGAGTGGACAGCAGGTGCTAGAGAGCAAGCACAGAGCTGACCAGAGAGGCAGGACGCAGTCACAGATGAAGGGAAGCACTGCGTCAGGGAGTGGGAGCTCTCTCCCAGACCTGGTCTTGGGAAGGAAGTGCGGCTGGAGGCTGGAGAGAGAAGAGGCTTTGATGCTACTAACGGTTTCCTAGGGGGTAAGAATAAACCAGGGGCTTGCTGGGATAATAAACTAGGCGGCACCAGCTCAGCGGAGAGCTGGGCTCATGAGAGGGTGAGAGCTGCACACAGTGCTTGGGAGAGTGCCCGCGCACAAGGCCACTCAGCACTCTCGGTGGTTTGCGGCCGCTCTAGCATTGTGCCACAAGGCTTTACTCTTTTCTTTTTTTTTTTTTTTTTTTTTTTTTGCCTCCAGGGTTATCGCTAGGGCTCGGCTGGGTGCCTGCACTACGAATCCACTGCTCCAGAAAGCCATTTTTTCCTCTTTTTTGGATAGGACAGAGAGACACGGAGAGAGGAGAGGAAGACAGAGAGGGGGAGAGAAAGACAGACACCTGCAGACCTGCTTCACCACCTGGGAAGCGACTCCCGGTTTGAGGGGACTCAAACCGGAATCCTTAACGCCTGTCCTCGCGCTTGGTACTATGTGCACCTAACCCAGAGCACCACTGTCTGGCCCCTGTATCACTGCTGGGCTAGCTTGGCGGGCGGGATAGAGATGACCAGGGACTCATGGCTGAGTGGGATGCAGTTCAATCTTTATTGATGAGGAATGCAGTGCAAGCTATCTAATCTAATCTCTCTCTTCATTAGAAAGCCCTGTCCTTTATATCTCCTGAGGCGGAAGCGTCAGGTCAGAAGAGGATGTATGTAGGATAGGGGGTGGGGAGAAGGAAAAAGCGCGCAAACCAGTGGGGATTAAACGGCGGGAAACAGGATGTGAGTAGGAGAGGGGGCGGAGTGGAAAAGGAGCTGGAACCAGTGGGGATGAAACCAGTGCGAACAAAACAATGATTACGTAAATAGACCACAGTGTCAAGCAACGCAACAGAAGGGGTCTTAGAAGCAGACCAACATATCATAATTCTTACTCCTAAGAAAATATAAACATCTTAAATCTTTTCTTTAAGATTTATATTTATTACCCCACCCATGTGTTCTGGAGCCCCACTTCCCCAGAGCCCTGCCCCACTAGGGAAAGAGAGAGACAGGCTGGGAGTATGGATCCACCTGTCAACGCCCATGTTCAGCGGGGAAGCAATTACAGAAGCCAGACCTCCCACCTTCTGCATCTCACAGTGACCCTGGGTCCATACTCCCAGAGGGATAGAGAATAGGAAAGCTGTCAGGGGAGGGAATGGGATACGGAGTTCTGGTGGTGGGAATTGTGTGGAGTTGTACCCCTCTTGTCCTATGGTTTTGTTAACGTTTCCTTTTCTAATAAATTAAAATTAAAAAAGAGTTACATTTATTAAATTTAAGGGACTGTTTCGCCTGAGGAAAAAAGGATACAGAGAAAGATGGAGAGGGAGAGAGAGATGGAGAGGGAGAGAGAGATGGAGAGGGAGAGAGAGATGGAGAGGGACAGAGAGATGGAGAGGGAGAGAGAGATGGAGAGGGACAGAGAGATGGAGAGGGAGAGAGAGATGGAGAAGAAGAGAGAGGGAGAGGGAGAGGGCATTGTAGTGGGGGAGGTATTTCCCCAGCAACAGTTTTGAGTCTTAAAATCTTAGGAAAAGAAAAGAGGAGGATATAATTTAATATTGAAATAATATAGCTGTCTTACATAAAAAATTGTGCTAGTATTTCCTACCAAGACCCACCTCATATCTAGATCAAGGGTGAGCTATCAGTCATCTGCTCTGGGGTCATTTTATTAATGGTAGTAACAAAGGCATAAATCTGAGATTTTATTGTACTATTTCCTGCAAAGAGAAACACAATTTATCATAAAGTAACATTGAAGTCAAAGTTTGACAACATAAATATTTCCTCTCTCCCAACCCGAGCTTTGTTGTCTCTCAGTCGTTATTACAACTGATGCGGGCATACTGTGACTGTTATGAGTGATATTGGTTTACTGTGTGGTTGCTGATCTACCTGATACATTTTTCTGAAATAGTTAAGTATGGAAACACATCAAAATTCATATGTATATACTTTTTTTTAATGAATCTACATTGTGACTCAGAAATTCCTCTCCTGGGGATATATCCTAAAGACAAAAAACAAAAAACAAAACAAAACACCCAGAGTGCTGAGCTGGTGTAGTGCTCTGCCCATGGACTCCCAAGACAGAGCTTCAGGCTCAAACCTGTCCTCACCAGAAGCCAGTGACTCACCGCTCTGGGGAAAAAAACAACAACAAAAAACACCCATCCAAAGAGATCTGTGTACACCTACGTTCCTAGCAGCATAATCTGTAATAGCCAAAACCTGGAGGCAACCCAGGTGTTCAACGACAGAAGAATGGCTGAGTGAATTGTGGTCTAGATACACAATGGAATACTACTCAGCTAGTAAAAATGGTGACTTCATTTTCTTTACCTCATATTGGATGGAGCTTGAAGGAAACATGTGAAGTGAGATCAGTCAGAAAGAGAAGAAAGTTCACTCAAGGACAGCGAGGGGAAACGAACTCAAACTTGGACTGGTCTGGTGGATTAAAGCAAAGGACTCTGGGAAGGAGGACTGAAAAGGGGGTGGAGGAGGAGGGGTTTCAGGTCCTGGTGCAGGGTGACGGACCTAATTTAGAGATGAAAGTGTTTCAGACATCTATCTTGCTGAGATGAGAACTTGTACCCATGTGCCAACAGCTGAACAATAAACTACTAACCTCCAATAAAAAAATGAAGAAAAAATAGCTCTGGAGTTACTGAGTCAGGCAACTCCAGGATGGCATGTATATTCAGTGTTACCCAAGCTGAGCTAACCTGGCACCCTGTGTCTGTGGTAGCAGGCGTCACTCTCACAGTAAGCACACGACCCACTGGATTCTTGCTCTGCTTTGCGATGTAGAGTTGCCTGAGCTGGGAGAGGGTCTGTCTCTATTAGTGCCCAATGAGTAGATGCTTTCAACGGAATGTCTTGCATCTCTGGTGGAAGCTCATCCTCTCTTTAGAACTAACTGAATAATGCCCTCAGTTCTTGGGATTCTTACTCCCACCAATTGAACTTTCTATATTTTTATTATTTTTTTTCTTTATAAAAAGGAAACACTGATAAAACCATAGGATAAGAGGGGTACAACTCCACACAATTCCCACCACCAGAACTCTGTATCCCATACCCTCCCCTAATAGCTTTCCTATTCTTTATCCCTCTGGGAGCATGGACCCAGGATCATTGTGGGATGCAGAAGGTGGAAGGTCTGGATTCTGTAATTGCTTCCCGGCTGAACATGGGTGTTAGCAGGTCAATCCATACTCCCAGCCTGTCTCTCTCTTTCCCTAGTGGGGCAGGAATCTGGGGAAGCGGAGCTCCAGGACATATTGGTGGGGTTGTCTGTCCACGAAAGTCTGGTCAGCATTCTGCTAGCATCTGGAACCTGGTGGCTGAAAAGAGAGTTAACATATAAAGCCAAGCAAACTGTTGGCCAGTCATGAACCTGAAGGCTGGAATAGTGCAGATGAAGAGTTGGGGGGGGGAGCTCTGTTTTGTAGATAGCTAGTAGGCATATTTTAGTTATATTCCAAAAGGCCTATGGCTATACTAGTTATTTATTTATTTATTTTCCCTGAGCCTGACACCTGATATGCAGGTGGATCCAAGTTATTGTCTGGGGAGATGATGTCATGGCTGGAAAAAGGGCCAGAAAGCTGGATCAGGGAAGAGAGGAGCCCCCTAATATGGGAAGCAGTATAAATATTGTTGAGCTTCATATTAACCAGCAGCTGATGGCACTTGTTCCCAAGTCTGTTGGTGGCACTTGCTTTATGATCTCTTTATACCACGTGCCCGCTGTGTAGATCAATGTTAACACAGTGCTTAAAGAGAGTTGTGCCTCGGGAAACAAAGTAAAGTGCTTCATTAAAGTCTGACTCCAGCAAAACACTACACAGAATAAAGTTCCTATCAACTGAACAATAGGCAAGAGAATTTCCAAAGATTGAAGAAATAATGAAAATTAAGATTTTAAAATGTCTTTCTCTCCATTCATTGTAAAGAAACAAAAAATAGAACTGTTAAACAAAAGTTTAAGTATACTATGCAGTGGCTTATGTAAGGAAAACCACTCAAGAACTCTGATCACAAAGAAGGTGACTTTTCACCCCAAAATGCTCAGTGGTCAGGCACAGAACTTGCATGTGTGAGACCATAGGCTTGGTCTCCAGTGCTACAAATACCAGATCACCAGAGTAATGCTCTCCTCTCTCTCTCTCTTTTATATGGATTTTTTTTCCTTTTTCTTTTTTTTAAATTTCTTTATTGGGGAATTAATGTTTTACATTCGACAGTAAATACAATAGTTTGTACATGCATAACATTTCCCAGTTTTCCATATAACAAACCCCACTAGGTCTCTGTCATCCTTCTTGGACCTGTATTTCCCACCCCAGAGTCTTTTACTTTGGTGCAATACATCAATTCCAGTTCAGGTTCTACTTGTGTTTTCTCTTCTGATCAACATGTTTATTACTGAGCCCTAGGCCTTGATAATTTTTTGAGTCATTCAACCAATATTTATTGTAGGAGAAACATTTTCTTAAAGCCACAGTTTTGTTTGCTTGCTTTTGTTTTTATTACCCACAGCTAATTCACCTCTTCTAATTTCTCTTCATATTCTGAGGAAATACTGGTTCACAGTACTGTATTGGAAGGGCAGTTTCACAACTCTTCAAGTTGAGAATGACCACAGCATACCCACCACGGAAAGACCACTGTTTCTCCCAAGCTCACTGGACTCCCTGCACTCTGTCCACCCACTCCATTCACCCCATTTGGCAATCTCAAGTCTGCAGTCTAAGGATTTGTTTAAATATATATTCTCCAAAGAACTCAGCATCTTCTAAGGGTAGGCAGAACAATCCTCCCCAGAGAGAGTCCCTCCCTCCCCTAGGAAATGTTACGTTGGATACTAATTCCAATATGGCAACCACCAGTTCTACTGTCAGCAAGACTGTAGAGTTTGTCAGGACAGTGAGCCTTGCAGGCAGCACCCACCTGATTTATAACCTATGGTTTCTTGCCTTCTTTCCCAGTTCTGTTGAGTACATGATCATAGTAGGTGTCAGACGCAACACAACCTTTCCCCTTGTTCCAAAGATCAAAATCCATATTCTAGAGACCTCGTCCCAATTGCAGCTTGTCGCCCTCACATCTGGATGCTGTTCTCTTGTTCCTTAAGGTATAAACTTGATTGTTTGCAAGCTGACCCACATTTTGGTGGATTTTTTTGGCGACTGTAGGTAGAGTTAAGCTACAGATACCAGTTCACAGTTCCTCTTGTCTGTCTGTCTGACCATTTGACCTAAGTTCTCATCCTTAATTTTCAAGTTCCAGTGTTCCTACTCTGCACATGTATTATCTGCTCCCGAAACAGCAAACTACTTTCAGTGCCTTCAACAAGTCATTCACACCTTGACATTTTCATATGCTTTTTCTTCTACTTTCTCTATTTCTTCTAACTTTTCTCCTGGGCAATTCCTACTTAACATTTGGGTCTTCCAACAGACGAAACACCTTCCTTTGCTGTCACTTTTCTGATCCTTAATTTCTTTAGGTTGTACTTTACTGGGAAATGAGAAGGGGCAAGCCTAAAAAAAATTTTATGACATTGTGTTTCACTTGTGGAAAGCTTATTCTAGGTTGTAATATCATTGGTGTGTTTTAAAAGATAATACATGCTTTGTGCACTTTATGTAAACTTTGATTATTGTGACACTAAAATTAAATACATAAATTAAAGAGTTTTCAAAAGACTGTGAAAAGCAAATGTTCAGAGTGCCAAAGTAATTTTCTCTGTTGGAACACCAGACCAGGTTTAAATAAAAATATTGTGTGCATGTAAAACTAAATGATTTTTGTTCTCTATTGTCACAATAAGAACTGAATCCAGTGATTATTTCTGGAGCTGACTCCAGTAAAATGTCTACTTTGGCTTCTTAAAGGCCTTTTTTTTTTTTTTTTCCTATTGCTGCCTTGCTTTATTTGTTTATCTTTTTCTTCTCACCCTGTAACTAAAATTACTAAGTAGAAAATGATTTGAGACATATGAATTCAGTGAGGAAAGAATTCTACTGTATGATATTTGGGGCACCAATTTCAAGGAGCTCACTCCCCTATTTTTTGTTTAAAGGTGGTGGAAACTGGTAGGAGGAAAGTCTTATTTGGGAAGTGGGGCGGATGGCTGGAGCCCTCAGGACATCCTGTGACAGGATGTCTCAAAAAACAGCCCACAGGCAGTGGGAAGATTTTCTTCCCAAACTCTTCTGCAATTTTGTGTATCATGAAGACCACATTCCTTGACCAACCTCCACTTAAATACTGTCATCAACAAAGTCCCAAACTTTGTCCTCAGAAGAGATGAATCTTTTCTGGTTTTTTAAAATATTTATTTATTTATTTATTTTCCCTTTTGTTGCCCTTGTTGTTTTTCATTGTTGAAGTTATTATTTTTGTTGCTATTGATGTTGTCGTTGTTAGATAGGACAGAGAGAAATGGAGAGAGGAGGGGGAAATGGGGAGAGAAAGACAGACACCTGCAGACCTGCTTCACCGCCTGTGAAGCGACTCCCCTGCAGGTGGGGAGCCGGGGGCTTGAACTGGGATCCTTATGCCGGTCCTTGAACTTGGCACCATGTGCGCTTAACCCACTGCACTACACCTGACTCGCGTCTTTTCTGATTTTAAAAGGAGTCTAGCCTCCTCCCCTCCCGAAGCCAACAGATTTTGTGGGGTGACCCCCTGAGCTCGGAGCCTCCTCTTGGGTAGATCCTATCCAGAGCCTCCACCCAGGTGGAAGCAAAGAACATGAAAGAGACTCAAACTAGAAGTCTGCCTAGTTATTATACACATTCTTACCATCCTCCGTCTTCTTTTAGAAAAAGTTTACTGTGTCAAGGGATTCTATCCAGATTTGGGGGGAAAATGTATCATTAATGAAAACCTGCTAGCTGGTTAAAGGAAACATATTATTGTCCCAGAATCTGGAAATAACTATATAACATGACTTTCCTAACGCTCTAGGCAGAAGAAAATGTCACAGCAAGATAGATTTCCTTTTGACCTTCGAGAAGAAATGTGACTCCCTGTCTTTTTAATGGGAACAATACCTTGAAGCAAAAGGAAACAGGGTGAGTTGCAGAGTAGACTCCTGAGTGGGGGAGGAGCTCTCTTTTAAACCATCACCTTTGTTGCCCCCATCATAGTGTTCAACCACCAGCTATAAATGGGGGCCTTTGGGGAAGCCGTAAAAACTCATCGTTTGAAGACACATTAATTCTTCTAGGTCACTTGGTGTCATTAAGTAAATTACTGGCCCAAAACATTGTAAGGTGCCTTTGAGGCTTGAGAGAATATATGGTTTTCTCAAAGAAGGACTAGCTCACTGATGGCTGGCCTGTCTGCCCTTCCTCCTAGGGAAATGGGGAACAATCTATTTTAAACTCATGTTTAATTCCAAGAGGTCACTGTATTCAATGCCAGAAGCTAACTTTTGCTGAGTTGCAACTGTATGCTTTGTATAAATTCTCAATAGAACTGATTCTTTACCCTGAGTGTTTTGTAACATTTGACCCGTGTTTCTCAACCTTTTCCCATTACTGTTTCCATGTGGGGCCTTTCTAGACATTGTTAAAAATCACTATCCTCTCCTTCCCCCAGAAAATTAAATACCAAAAAACGGAGGAATGCAGTTTTGTCCTGTAGAGTTGAGCCATTGTAATATTTAAGTTACTGTCCTTGTCGAAAATAGATGTGTGAAGTTAGAGTTTCTTGACTTTAGCATCTCTGACATGTCTTTTAAAAATTAAAATTATCTCTATTTATTGGCTAAAGACAGTCAGAAATCGAGAGGGGAGGGGGTGATTGAGAAGGAAAAATCTGAGAGACACCTGCAGCCCTGCTTCACCACTTGTGAAGCTTTCTCTCTGCAGGTGGGGATCAGGAGCTCAAACCTGGGTCCTTGTGCATTTTAACATGTGCCTTCAACCAGGTGCGCTACCACCCAGCCCTTGACATTTACATCAGATCATGTACATTTTTTATATTTTTATTAGTGGTTTAATAATGACTAACAAAATTGTAAGATAACAGGGGTACATTTCCCACCACCAGAGCTCTGTGCCCCATCCTCTCCATTGGAAGCTCCCCTGTTCTTTATCCCTCTGGGAGTCTGGACCCAAATTCTTTATGGGGAGCAGAAGGTGGGAGTTCTGGCTTCTGTCATTGCTTCTCCACTGGACATGGACATTGGCAGGTCGATCCACACCCCCAGCATCAGATGATTTTTGTTGGTTAGAGGCAGGCAGTCTATCTCTGAGGGCCGCACGCTGAGCTCACCCTCCTCACACACTCTGCCCTCCGACTCCATGGCCTCATGTTCACTGATGTTCTGTTTCCGTTTCTTGGTGTTTAGCCATTAGCACTGCAACTTTTAGAGCTGATTCTAGAGGAAGTGCTGGCAGTCTGGATTAGATCCATCTGCCAGGCCTCATCTGAGCCTTGGAGTTAGCGAGGTAAATAAGAAGCTGGCTTCCTTGCCAAATCTTCTTTCATAACGAGGAGGACTTGCTCTCTACTGATGGATTCTCAACAAGTTCAGAGAGGATCTGGACCAGCAATATGCCTGCAGTCACACCCTTTACTTCATCAATCCACTTTGCTTGGATTTGAGGTCTATTCATACAATTATGCTTGGGGGGGGAGTTCCTTTACATAAAAATTAACACACTGACTCTTTAGAGGCTGCAAATAGACTCTTGGCTTAATCTGCACACAAGGCTGAGGAGCTCGCTCAAGATATGACATCAGACACAGATAAGATGCTGTACAGCTGCTCTCCTGCATCTCACACCAAGGGATTCTGGGGATTCAAGGGACAGCTTTTGAAAATTTAAAATCAAGATGGTTTGATTGCTAGGAATTCCCTCCAGTGAGAGCAGATCCACCCGAGGACCCAAGACTGGGTATCAGGGACTCAGCACAGTCTGAAACTGTGCTGTAGACTAGTATAATCATATTGCATCCTCCTTATAGACGTTGGAGAAAACTGAGGAGGTTTAGAAAAGCGAGGCTGAGAAGTATAAGAAATAAGAACCCAATGGAAAAATTAAAGGATGTTCATTTCCTTGGAAGGGAGAGGCCAAGAGATGATTTAAATAGAAAAAAGAGGAAGGTGGTTAAGAGTCGGAGAGCTTTCTAGATGTTACAACTTCGACAGTCACTTAATCTCATCCATAAACTAGACAAGAAGGCTCCCACTTGCTGCGTGTAGCGACATTTTTAAGTAGACTGATAGCCATCCAAAACAAGCACTACATCTTTACAGTCACCGTTAATAAAGCTATTTCTCTCAGCTCGGGCTTTTGTGGTAGCCTTTGAAGCAGCGCTTGTCTCCTTGTTACCAGCTGGAGAGCACACATAGCACTTCCTGGAGACTCCAGGTAAACTGGGGAGTGTAGGCTCCTGTGAGCAGAGTCACAAGATGAGAAATCCCCAGCTCCCTAAGGCCATGCCCACTCTCACTGACCTTCACACTTTAATATGAATGATATAGGATATTTTGTCTGATATTTTACTGTCTAGAAATTTTTTGTCACTCCCAACTTTACCTAGTCTCAACTAATAAGTCAGAACAATGCTCATTAGTCTCTTTCCCAGACGAAAAATACCACGGCTTCAAAGTATACATGAGGGGCCAGGAGGCAGTGCAGCGGGTTAAGCGCATGTGGCGTGAGGCGCAAGGACCAGCGTAAGGATCCCGGTTCGAGCCCCCGGCTCCCCACCTGCAGGGGAGTCGCTTCACAGGCGGTGAAGCAGGTCTGCAGGTGTCTTTCTTTCTCTCCCCCTTCTGTCTTCCCCTCCTCTCTCCATTTCTCTCTGTCCTATCCAACAACAACGACAGCAATAACAACAAGGACAACAAAAATGGGAAAAATGGCCTCCAGGAGCAGTGGAATCATAGTCCAGGCACTGAGCCCCAGCGATAATTCTGGAGGAAAAAAAAAAAAAGAAATTTAAAAAAAGTATTCACTAATGACTAACCCAAAGTCATGTAACGGATAAAACCCATAATGCTGTATATCCAGCATCAAAGTCTGTGATCTCTGTTGCACACTACATTAAATTACCACATATATTTGGTTCTGAATATATTTTGAGGTAGAACACTATTGCTGTTCCCCGCTTCTGGGACAAAAAGACAGTAAGTAACCTATCAGCTAGAAAGAGATTGGTCGGCCTGTCTTATTACTTGATTCCTAATTAGAAGTCGGACTCTATCACTGAATTTCCATCTGTGGCTTACTGGTAGACCTACCCTGACAGGCACTTATTCAACTTCTTTGATCAAATGTGCAGCAAGTATTTCCTAATTCTTAGGCATGTCTGGCAACAGAGAGATGATGAACGAGAGAGTGGAATGTGAGGGTATTATTAACAGATAGCTGGTAGGAACTGTGAAGAAAGCTTCAGGGGCAGGGAGCTTTCTCAGTGGTAGGTATGTGTCTCACACACAAGGTCCTGGGGTTGACTCCTGAGCCAAGTGTAATGAGCCACGTGTAAAAAAGAAAAGCCAAGAATTGCAGAACTCATATTCAGATATGAGTAAATGATAAAGCAATTAAAGAGAAATATAATCCATTGAGCAGTGGGGTTATGGAAATTCTTTATTACAGGGGCTGGGTGGTGGTGCACCTGGTTAAGTGCACAGGTTACAGGGCACAAGGACCCGGGTTCAAGCCCCTGGTCCCCACCTGCAGGAGAAAAGTTTCATGAGTGGTAAAGCAGGGCTGCTGGTCTCTCTCTGTCTCTCTCCCTCTCTACCCTTTCCCTCTTGACTTATGGCTGTCTCTATCCAATAATAAATAAAAAGAATAAAAAAACCAATTATTTATACTATTTTGACAACTTTTTATGCGATTGAAATCATATTGATATGGAAGGAATCTGTGTCAGATTGAACCAAAATGGTAGTGGTCTATGTGATAAGAAAAAGATTCTGGAGGCTGAGGAGAGAGCATAGTGTTTCTGCAAAAGACTTTCATGCCTGAGCTCAGAGCTGAGCTTCCAGCATCAGTCCCCAGCACCACCATAAACCAGGGCTGAGCAGAGGGAGCTCGAGTCTCTGTCTCCCTCTCTCTCCATCTCTCTCTGTGTATCTCTCATTAAAATGTAGTAAATAAAAACCAAAAAGGGGAAAAGAGACAGACTTCTAAGTATATTTTGAAAGTAGAGTCGAAGCAGTAGGCATTGCAGCTGGGGGGGCCTGCCAAGCAGGCTTGATACTCAGCACCATGCAAAGCCAGAGAAGAGTGGCAATCTTGCCACAAGAAATTCACGGATTTGATAGTAGGTTGTCTGTGGTCAAGGAAGGGCAGAGTGGTATCACGGTTGAGCCTCGGGTAATGGAAAGGAAGCAGTCATTTAGGAGATGGGAAATGTTTGGGCTGCACAGTTTGTGGGGAAGAGGGAAATCTGAACGATATGTCTGAACCATCCAAGTGTGTCATAGGAATATGCATCTGGAGCTCAAGGGAGAGGTCTGAGATGTAGACAGAAGTCTGGTAGGCATCAGACAATTTAAAACTATCAGATGAGGCCAGAAATTAACACAGAAGACTAGACTGTGAGACCCCTCCTGAGACCTTCTCACTTTTAATTCTATCAGCAGTATGGGAGTCCACAGTCTGAACTTAGTTATGTGCCTAGTCATGATACAGTTCGGCATGCTTCTCTAAGTTTGATCGCTGCAGCTTTATAAAACAGGTATTTACTGGTATATTCAGGCTGCCGGCCATTGTCTCTGTTGCTTATAGTGCAAGTATCAACCTGTCTAAAAGATGTCACACCAGTGATACGAATTAGTAGGTAGCAAAGATAAACAATCCAGAGTCCATATCTTGTCATGCAGCCTCGCTGATTTATAGAAATTTATGAGCTACTAAATCACAAAGATGGTTCTGGGTAATACCAAGCAGTGCGTTTCAAAGAGAAAAGCTGTAGCTGTTTCTTATCTCTCCACTTTGAAGAGAGCAAAGGGCAAAGCTTATCACTGCTTACTCTACTACTGTTATTTCTCCTTCTTCTTCTGCATCTTCTTCTTGTCCTCCTCCTTTCTCCCTTTCTTCACCTTCTTCTTCTCCTTCACCTCCTCCTCCTTCTCTTCCTCTTCTCCCTACCCCCACCTCCTTCCACAGCTCAGGGAAGCTTACAACAAAAAAAAGGAAGCTTAATTCAAAGTCCCTACAACTAAGCTCTCTATGACAAATTAGCCCATGACCTCAGTGAGCTATTGTCTTCCAAACTAACATTTGTGGAAAGTTTTGCTAACTTTTTGGGTGGTTTTGTCCCGTGTGTGTGTGTGTGTGTGTGTGTGTGTGTGTGTGTGTGTGTGTGTACTGTTTAGTGTAAAATGAAACCCAAATGCATGAAACCGCACATCAAATTCGTGACTTACTGAATGATTCTAAGACACACACTCCATCTAGCAGAGAGTACAACTTCATCAGTACCCCCAGAGCCCCTTAAAGGGCTCTGACTCAATCATAGCCCTTCTTGAGGGAGACTTTCTCTAGCAGAATCTTGGCTTACTGCTCTCTTCTCTGTCTTGCCTGCAAATTGAAAGCTGAATCAAAAGACAGTGGCAGACTGGACCTACTGCCTTGACAAATCTGTAAGTGGTGATTCAGAAGACTAGACCTGTGACACCTAGTCTCTGGCTGTCCCTCTCTGCGATCTTAGGAGCTATTGACAATCATTATCTGTAGCTGAACTTCCAGTATGATGCAAAATGGTAATATTCCAGCCCTGAGTTTTTCACTTTGAGTTATAACAGTTTCATCAGCAGATGTTCCCCTTCATCTGCTATTTATCACAGTCATGGAGTTCATCTAGGGGAAAAAGGCAAAGTGACTGGTTCTCTCGCTCCGTTTGCTAGTTTCTGAGATAAGAGTTTGACTTCCTGTCATCTTCCAGAAAAAAATAATTACTTTTAATATGACTAGTATTAAGTATATTTTATGAATTTATTTTTATGGCTCTTTTTAACTCAAACTGTTCATCTCCAGCCATCTTTAAGATGTTTCCTGGGAGTCGGGCGGTAGTGCAGCGGGTTAAACGCAGGTGGCGCTAAGCATAAGGACCAGCGGAAGGATCCCGGTTCGAGCCCCGGCTCCCCACCTGCAGGGGAGTCACTTCACAGGTGGTGAAACAGGTCTGCAGGTGTCTGTCTTTCTCTCCCCCTCTCTGTCTTCCCCTTCTCTCTCCATTTCTCTCTGTCCTATCCAACAACAATGACATCAATAATAACTACAACAACAAAACAACAAGGGCAACAAAAGGAATAAATAAATTTAAAAAAAATTTTTAAAAAAAAAATGTTTCCTGAGTCCTTTAGCTAAGACCCCAGTAGTTTTTTGATAGCTTCCTTAACAACTGCGGTGACAGATATTCCAGGATCTCTTAATCCTTTTCTGACCCTACACCTGGGATTAATAATTTCTCCAAAAAGAATTGTCCCCTGGTGACAAAACAGTATTGGAAGATCCCGTTTCGCTGCCAGAGATAATCTGTTACCTTTGGATGGGTGTGTGGAATAAACCAAGGTCAAGTGCCAGTGTTGAGATGACAGAGTTCTCATATAGCCTCTAGTCTCCTGAGTATCTCCCTTCTTTACGTACACTATATGCATTTATTAGTGATTTAATAATGATTCACAAGGTCATAAGGGTATGGGGCTATAGTTCCACATGGCCCCCACCACAGTTCTGTGTACCTCTCTCTACTGCACAAACACAGGATAACCACCAAGTTCTCACAGGTCTTAAAGATATTGATTTACAAAATTGTGAGGCAATTGGAGTCTAATTCCACATTGTTTCTCCCACCAGAGTCCCGTGTCCCCATCCCCTCCATTGGAAACTGCAGTGGTTCTCCCACGGTCACAGATAAGGGCTGACTATGTGTCTATATTTACATAATTTACCCATCTCTCCCACGGTCTTGCCCTCTCCTCCCCTCCAAGTCAAACCTGTACCCACTGCCACATCCGAATGTCCTTTTTCCTCTTCTCTCCCTGGGCTGGAGTTCAGGGCCCTCTGGTCATCTTCCCCTAACATTTCTCCCCCTCTGGAAGTATGGATTAAAAAAAAATTAGGGGATGGTAGTGGTGCAGAAGGTGGGAATTCTGACTTCTTTAATTGCTTTTCTCCTGGACATGGGTGTTGGCAGGTCGATCTACACCCCCAGCCTGTTTCTGTCTTTCCCTAGTGGGGCAGGGCTCTTGGCTGTTTTTTTTTTTAAAGATTGTATTTCTTTGTTAATGAGAAAGATAGGAGGAGAGAGAGAAAGAACCAGACATCACTCTGGTACATGTGCTACCAGCGATCGAACTTGTGACCTCATGCTTGAGAGTTCAATGCTTTATCCACTGCACCACCTCCTGGACCACTGCTTTTTTTTTTTTTTTTAAAAAAAAAAGGTCATGTGTCACTTTATACTGCAAAAATTATCTCAACCAGCTGGTAGTTATCTTTCAAAGAAATGCATGGCATTTGTAACAGATATAAACTGTAGTAGTAAGACTTCTTGTAATATTGATTTAAAAAGACAAAACTGAAGGATAAAAATCATTCACCTCCGTCTCCTTCCCCATATTTGTT
>NC_080179.1:3417228-3495488 GCF_950295315.1 Erinaceus europaeus
AAGAAGGAGAAGGAGAAGGAGAAGGAGAAGGAGAAGGAGAAGGAGAAGAACTAAAGAGCTAATGTCATCCCCAAAAGAATAAATAGAGTGACCACAAATTCCAGTGTCTGAGTCACTGTGAGGATCCCATGACTATATAATTTCTCCCAAGAAGAAAGAAAGAATAAAAAAACCCTTTCCTTGAATGTCAGTGGTAGGTCTTACTATTGTCCCTCGAACTCTCGCCTAAATAGAAAAGGTATTTGGAGCTGGCAGCCAAAAATGACAAATGTGCAATCCAAATTTATAGACCTGGAAGGAAGGAATATATATATATATATATATATATATATATATATATATATATATATATATATATTTTTTTTTTTTTTTTTAATCACTTTAGTGAGGAAGTTAGATCCCCAGGGTACAATTTCACATCTCCCCAAGATGGTTGACACCAGCTCATACTCTCCAGAAAACCCTCATCTTCTCCCACGCTAGGGTGCTGGACCGCCAGCCATCCTGACTACCCTCACACTGGCCCCTCCACCCCAGTGTCTGCATCTGCTGGCTAACTAGTCACATGTGGCCTTTGAACTGTGGATAGTTTGTACTATAAATATAAAATACACTTAAAATCTTAAGCCTTCAAGAAAGAAAAGACAAAAATACCTTACTATTTTGCACAGTGCTTTTGTTTTGAAATGATAAGCTTTGGGATGCATATGTTTAAATAAATATATATTAAGTATATTATTAATTTTACTTGGTGCTTTTGAATGTACTTCCTAGAAAATCTAGAACTACATGTCTGAACTGCATCCTATTTCTGTTGGCCAGAACTTGTGTAGAAATAACTTCCTATGTGGCCCAGCAGGTAAAGTGCTCAACTCTCAAACCTGATGTCCTGAGTTCGATTTCCAGTATCACATGTGCCAGAGTGATGCTTTGGCTCCCTGTTGGGATATTGTGCAGATGTGGTTGAACATTAGCAGGACCCACAAACCACTAGATTTCCATGCAAGTATTACTTACATATCCCCCACCGCGTTATCCCCTCAGGATATTGCTAATTCCCGCCAGCCAGCTAAAAAGTACAGCAACCTCAACTAAGGAAGTTCCCAGAATGCCATTTTCTTTTCTCCGCCCTCTTCCCTAGCCAATTCCACCCCGACTTGCCACTTCTGTTTTTACCCTATAAAACCTGCTGCTGTTCCTGGTTTTGCCCCCTTTTTTTCTCTTCTGCGTCCCGACCTGGAGAAGGGCTGGTGTGCATAGCAGGAGGCGGCCATTTTGCTAGCTCCACGTGGCCTAAACCTGCTGTGCTCACACCTGACTCTGGAGCGTCCGTATGCATAAAGATTTGCATTCCCGTTCTGCAACGAGTTCCTGGTCTCTCTCTCTCTCCTATGACGCAACCCCAACAGCTCTCTTCCTTATGCATAAATAAATCTTTTTTTAAAAAGTAGTATTTTTCTAAGAACATTTTCATTAACTTGTTGATAGTATATATCCACTGGGGTTAAATTTTACCAGGTAGGGGCCTCGAGGTGGTATACTTGGCTGAGCACACACATCACTGTGTGCAAGGACGGGGGTTCAAGCCACTGGTCCCCACCTGCAAGGGGTAAGTACCAGGAAGAATGCAATTGTTTTTCTCTCTATCTCCCTTTTCTCTCAATTTCCTCTGTCTCTATCCAAAATAAATAAATAAATAAAACATTTTAAAAAAGAAAACAGTAAAATAATTCTAAAGACTATTTTATTTTCTTTTAAAGGATATGTTGAGGACAAGTAGTGTGTCATGAGTGGTGTGATCTCTCTGCCTCTATCTAAAAATAAAAACAAATTAAAAAGACATATGTTAAGTTTTTTAAAAACAAGAGATAGTTGGAGCACTGTTTAGAGTTCAGAACAACAAAAATTATAATGAAAAATCGTCTGTATAATGAAAGGATCTAAGAACAGAGAATCAGCACTTTGTGTCCACAAGCCCAGTGATTTTCCCAGCTCACTGAATTGTGGGAACTCATTTTTTCCAGGGAATAAATATGCTATTTTTAACATTTTTATTATACAATTTGTCACAAGATGTCTCATGAGAGTCTCAACAATCAGTTCTGAACAGTCCAACCACAAACACTTCTCCACATGTGACTTGGAACATCTGGTCAGCTCAAGCCAGGTCCATCTCAGACCAGGGCCGCTCTGACTTGGATTCCTGGGCTTCTAAAACCCTTTGTCCTACTTCTCACGCTGGAAGTGAGGTGGGGCAGAAAGTTTCCTTCAAGTAGCCCAGTAGCCTTCAGCAATTCTGAGTCATAAGCTGTACTTCCTCTCACGTTCATGAACGTCCCTTCTGAAAGAGGCCTCTGCTGCGTTCCAGGGCTGTCACTATTTCAGTGACCTCTGTGGCATTCTCTCTAATGGGCTCAGATGAGTGCTTTGGTCTGGGGGAAAAAAATCAACTGGTACCTTCAAATGAAGAGATCACATACCTGCTCGGAGAGGATGCTTCAAGCACAGATACAAATGTTTAAGAGGGGTCCAGGCACTGGTGCACCTGGTTAAGCGCTCATATTACAGTGTGCAAGGAGGCAGGTAGGTTCAAGCCCCTGGTCCCCACCTGCAAGGTGAAAGCTTCACCAGTGGTGAAGCAAGGCTGCAGGTGTCTCTCTGTCTCTCCCCCTCTCTATCTCCCTCTCCCCTCTCAATTGATGTCCCTATCCATAATAAATAAAAATATTTTTTAAATGCTGAAGAGGTAAGAGGTCTCTGTGTTGACTGCACACTCGTGCAATGAAGAAAGACATATGCCTGTCTACAGAACTTAAGGCTCATCTCATACTCAGCTTTGTCTTTCTGACTTAGCTCACTTCATGATCCCACTCATAAACAGAAGTTGAGAAAGAAGAATAGAGAGGGAAACTCAAAGCAAGATTTGACTGAATTTGGAGTAGGGCACCAGAGTAAAAATATCTGGGTTGAGGATGAGGGCAGAAGTTCAGCTTCACTAGGGGGTGGGGGTGGGGGGATGGGATGGGATGGGAGACAGTCTTTTGGTGGTGGAAATGGTGTTTCTGTACACTCCTATTAACTTGCAGTCATATAAGTCACTATTTAATAAATATGAGAGGGAAAAGATTGATTGAATGTCTCAAACTTTTTAATGCACAGACCATAGGCTGGGTCTTTGATATGTTGACTCTCTTAAAAGCCTTGACCAGGGAGAACAGAAGCAACTGGTGGCACAGCTATATACAAATAATGTCAAAGGACATAAATTATGATGATGTTGTGTATGATACAGCAAATCCTAACAAAGGGATTCTTCAAATTCAAGTTAACCCAATTGCCAAATAATGTGATTATAGCAATAACTAGCTATTGCCTTCTTAAATCCTAAGACAGCAGGGACCTCCCGCTTCCTCTACAGAGCCTGTATTAGCCTATAGAACCTGTAGGGTGGGGCTCACTTTCCTGCATGCTTCTCTCAATTCATTCCAAATAATATTGCATCTTCTGATCCCAACCCAATCAATGCAACGAGTACCACCTCAGCATGCTTCACTTCAGACTGTGTCCAGAGACTTCAGGCGTGGAATGTCAACCCTTTACCCTCATTACTCGGGTGAGAACTTTCCTTTCATTGGACTTTCTTCTAATTCCATTCCAGGTGGTTTGCTTCCTAACAAAGTCCCAAAAACAAACAAACAAACAAACAAACAAAAAAGAATAGGTGTTCAGAAAAAAACCACTAAGAGGTGTCAAAAGGAGTGATGGTGAAAGACAAGAAAATTAGGTAAAGAGACCCCAGGAATCATAACACCTCTGCAAACAATATCAGTTTTTGAAAAGTTAGAGATTCAATACTAAAAGGTCTTGTAAATCTTTTTATTGAGGAGGTGATGGTTTACAGAGCAGTCACTGATACACGAGAACAGGTCCTCATCTGCCCATGACAGCTGTCTGCACCCCACCCACCCCCAAGTCTTTCTCTTTGGTGTAACAAACCCAGTTCAGATTTCACCCAGTGTGGACTTTTTCTTTTTTGTTCTCAAGAGTTTCACTTGTGAGTGAGATCATGTGGTCAGTCATCCTTCTCTCTCTCTCTCTTTTTTTTAACTTAACATGATTCCTTCAGTTCCATCCAACGAGAGACAAAGGAGACGAATTCATCCTTGTTCATGACAGAGAAGCATTCCATTGTCCGTGTGTCCCACAGCAGCCCTTGGGCGTCTGAGTTATTTGCAAGTTTGAGTTACTACGAATCGTGCTGTTATGAACATAGGTATATATTGAGTTTTACTTAAAAAGTCTCACGATGAGTTCTTTCCTAAAGCGAAGACATCTGTAATAAAGTGAAATCAGCCATAAGGTATGTTTCTCTTCTTTTGCCTCCAGGAATATTTCCGGGGTTTGGTGCCTACACCGTGAATCCACTGCTCCTGGCAGCCACCCCACCCCCCCCATTTTCTTATAGAATAAGACAGAGAGAGATTGAGAAAGAAGGGGAAGACAGAGAGGGGGAGAAAAGGAGAGACATCTGCAGACCTGCTTCACCACTTGTGAAGCTTCCCCCCTGCAGGTGGGGAGCCAAGGGCTCGAACCGGGATCCTTGAGCCAGTTGGGTTTTACACCATGTGCGTTTAGCCTGCTAGCCAGCCCCCGGCCCCCCAGTATGTTTTTGCAAGTACAAGTTCTCAGTACCAATTTTTTAAAAATTATTTTTGTTTTAATGAGGAGCACATGTAGAAGATTTTAGCCACATAAGAGCCAGTTTTAGGAACAACACCATTTTACAAGCAAGCGCTACTCATTATACCAAGATCCACGTCAGTAGATGCACATGTACGTTTTCTCGGCAGGGACAACAAGATTTTTAAGGAAGTGTCTCTGGAGGGAGCAGACTTAGTTTTTAAGAGCGTTATTATCAAATGAGTTAGAGATATTTGAGCAGAATTGATATAAAGTTAAAAAAAAATCTCCCCCCTGGGCCTCAGCCGCAGGGGGGAGACTTTGTGAGTGGTGAGGCAGAGCTGCAGGTGTCTCTCTGTCTCTCTCTCTCTCTCTCTGTGTGTGTATCTCAGCCTCCTCTCTCAATGTCTCTGCCTCGATCTAATAATAAAAAAAAAGGATGAGGAGGAGGACCAGGCTTATCACCTACAATGCAAGTCCCTTATCAAGTTCTTCCTCTTAATATTAGAAAGAAAGAGTGAGTGAGGGGAAACGTCCTCCCTGGCATCAGCTTAGAGAGTCTGTCCAGAACAGAGGAGTGGGGGGGGGGGGGGGCAGGGGCTGGGATAGGGAAGGGCAGCAGAGCTTCATTCCAATATTCTCTGTTCCTCAGCAGCTTTCCATGTGGAGACTTGCTGAAAAAATAAATAAAGTTTATGATGTAAACAAATCTTTTTTCATTTTAATCATCTTTTTTCTTTAAATTTTTATATTTATTTTTCCTTTTGTTGCCTTGTTTTTTTTTCTTTTATTGTTGTTGTTGTTGTTGTTATTGATGTCATCATTGCTGGATAGGACAGAGAAAAATGGAGAGAGGAGGGGAAGACAGAGAGGGGGAGAGAAAGACAGACACCTGCAGACCTGCTTCACCGCCTGTGAAGTGACTCCCCTGCAGGTGGGGAGCCAGGGGCTCGAACCAGGATCCTTACACCAATCCTTATGCTTTGTGCCACCTGTGCTTAACCCGCTGCGCTACCACCCAACTCCCCCCCCCTTTTTTTTTTCTAATTGAGTACTAGAGGATTAATTGGAAGGAGAAATGCAAGGATGTAAGTGACACTGTCAGTGTGGCAAGACATCTGGCTTGAGCATCATGGCCACACAGCAGGGTCTCCTCTGCTGGGTCCAAATCCCACTCTGATATGCTGGTCACTGCCTTGCCTGCTGCCCAGGTCAGACACCTGGGCCACGTCCAGCGTCTCCATTGCGTCCTCACCTGCTCCCTCGTTCCTTTCACCCCACTTCCTCCCCAGACCATCCAGACAGCTCAGGGCTCCTCAGGCAGATGGCTGCTTGGGATGGAGATAACCGTAGACACTTTTGCTGAGGACCTGAGGGAAGTTCCATTTTTCCAGAAGCAGGGAAAAGATGAACAGTGACCTCGAGGGGCCTACCATCTGGAACTTGGTCAAGTAGGGTGGATACATTCCAAGCCAGCAAGACAGAGTTCTATTCTGTTCTTTTACTTTTTTTTTCTTCTTCTTCTTTTAATTTTAACCCAAGTGTCATGACCTTTGAGGGACAGGACATGTTGTTTTCAGAGGAGACGACAGACAGCAGCATATTGTGAAAGAGTTTCAAAAACTATCTCCAGTATTTCTTGATAAGATGTATCACAGATAAGGTGTCAGTCTGTCTGCAAGATGAGGGAAAGTTTAAAGAATGCGCAGCACTTAGAATGTCCTTCTTCTTGCTAGAACTTGTGTGCATGTGAGTACATGCTCGGTGCCCTCAGAGCTGAGGATTCTGGACACATCCTTTATTTTATTTTGGAAAACAATTTAACCTCAAGAGAATCCAAATTATATGGTTTTAACCCTGACTTGATTCTTTTAGACATCCATCTGCCAGTCATAAACATGAGGTAATTTTATGCACAGTCTTGTTAAATCAAGAAAAGTCCTGTATCTAAAATTTAAATATGAACCAGACTTGCCGTGTTGAATCAGTGGCAGTAGTAAAAAGAATAGAAGTCGCTGTAGTTGGTTCTACAGTATCTGACCTTCAAGGTCTTACAGGGAAACAATGATAAGCTATTCCCTACAAATCCTAAATGAAGTGTAAGGTAAACTCTGTGGGTTCCATGACTTCTCTCTCCAGTCCAAAGTCCCAGCTGTGGCGGTTCAAGGGCCACCGAGAGCTCAGGCAGCAGCCAGCCCTCTGTCTCTGCTCTCAGACCTGTCATTCACACCCCGGGTTGAGGGACTTGCCCGAGTCACTGTGCTCCTACACCATGCTTTCGAAGCTGAAAACATAGTTTCAAAACTGCAGTCATTTTTGTTGATAGAAGACACACTGGATCATATACTTAATTTTCTTCTGTAACAGAATTAATGCATTAGGAGTCTGGAGAGAGGAAAGAGAAAAAGTAATGGCATATACCCATGTGTGATGCAGAATGTACAGAATATTCCCTTCTGGAAGAAGTCAAGCTCTCACTATTTGCAGATGATATGATAGTAAACATAGAAAAACCTAAAGAATCCAGCAGAAAACTACTGGAAGTTATTAGGCAATATAGCAAGGTATCAGGCTACAAAACCAATGTACAAAAATCAGTGGCATTTCTTTATGCAAACACTAAATCTGAAGAAGAAGACATCCAGAAATCACTCCCATTTACTGTTACAGCAAAATCAATCAAATACCTAGGAATAAAGTTGACCAAAGAAGTGAAAGACTTGTATGCTGAAAACTATGAGTCGCTACTCAAGGAAATAGAAATTGATACCAAGAAATGGAAAGATATCCCATGCTCATGAATTGGAAGAATAAATATCATCAAAATGAATATTCTCCCCAGAGCCATATACAAATTTAATGCAATACCCATCAAAGTTCCACCAAGCTTCTTTAAGAGAATAGAACAAACACTACAATCATTTATCTGGAACCTGAAAACACCTAGAATTGCCAAAACCATCTTAAGGAAAAGAAACAGAAATGGAGGCATCACACTCCCAGACCTTAAACTATATTATAAAGCCATCATCATCAAAACAGCATGGTACTGGAACAAAATAGGCACACAGACCCGTGGAACAGAATTGAAATCCCAGAAATAAATCCCCACACCTATGGACATCTAATCTTTGATAAGGGGGCCCAAAGGATTAAATGGAAAAAGGAGGCTCTCTTCAATAAATGGTGCTGGGAAAACTGGGTTGTAACATGCAGAAGAATGAAATTGAACCACTTTATCTCACCAGAAACAAAAATCAACTCCAAATTGATCAAAGACTTAGATGTCAGACCAGAAACAATCAAATACTTAGAGGAAAACATTGGCAAAACAGTTTCCCACCTACACCTCAAGGACATCTTTGATGAATCAAACCCAATTGCAAGGAAGACTAAAGCAGAAACAAACCAATGGGACTGCATCAAATTGAAAAGCTTCTGCACATCCAAAGAAACTATTAAACAAACAAAGTACCCCTCACAGAATGGGAGAAGATCTTCACATGCCATACATCAGACAAGAAACTAATCACCAAAATATATAAAGAGCTCAGCAAACTTAGCACCAAAAAAGCAAATGACCCCATCCAAAAATGGGCAGAGGATATGAACAAAACATTCACCTCAGAGGAGATCCAAAAGGCTAACAAACATATGAAAAACTGCTCTAGGTCACTGATTGTCAGAGAAATGCAAATTAAGACAATACTAAGATACCACCTCCTACCCTATGGTTTTGTTAATTAATCCTTTCTTAAATAAAAAAATAATAAAATAAAAATTATAATAAAAAAAGAATATTCCCTTCTGGGATAACACAAACACACATTTGTGGCATAAAACAAATACATCTTTCTTAGGCATTTTCTGAAACGTCTAGCATTTTTTAATCTCTATTATTTATTTTCTCTTTTGTTGCCCTTGTTGTTTAATATTGTTGTGGTTATTGATGTAGCTGTTGTTGGATAGGACAGAGAGAAATGGAGAGAGGAGGGGAAGACAGAGGGGGGAGATAAAGACAGACACCTGCAGACCTCCTGCACTGCCTGTGAAGCGACTCCCCTGCAGGTGGGGAGCCGGGGGCTCGATCCAGGATCCTTATGCCGGTCCTTGCGCTTTGCGCCATGTGCGCTTAACCCGCTGCGCCACCGCCCGACTCCCTAAGTCTAGCATTTTTATAAGATGTTATAGCTCATCACTTTACTTTCCACATTTCTCTCAAGTGGCTTGCTTTTTATTTTCTATTTATTCACTAATGAAGGGGAGAGAATCACTGTGGCAAACATGGTTCGCATGAGCCAAACTGCAGACCTCAGACCTCAGACAGTACACCGCCGTGTTGTGTCACTCAGCCATACCTACGTTGCTATATTTGTGTATTTGTTTCTTTATTTATTTTCTCTAACTGGAAGTGACTTTGCCACAGGAAGTGGACAAGTTCAGGGTGTTAAGGTAAGGAGCACCACATATAGTTTTGTGGCTACATTTTTGCAAGGCTACTGATACCATGTGTACAGGGCACCTGAGCACAACATTCAGACCTACGCGGGTGAAGAAATAGAGGGTATATGGGGGCCGGGTGGTGGCGCACCTGGTTGAGCACACGTGTTACAGCGCTCAAGGACCCACGTTCAAGCCCCTGGTCCCCACCTGCAGAGGGGGAAGCTTTGCGAGTGGTGAAGCAGGGCTGCAGCTGAAGCAGGCGGCTCTCTCTCTCTCTCCCTATCACTCCCTTACCTCTCAATTTCTGACTGTCTATATCCAATAAATAGTTAAAGATCATTTAAAAAAAATTTTTAATATTTATTTTTATTTATTTATTCCCTTTTGTTGCCCTTGTTTTTTTATTGTTGTAGTTATTACATTTGTTGTCGTTGTTGGATAGGACAGAGAGAAATGGAGAGAGGAGGGGAAGACAGAGGGGGAGAGAAAGACAGACACCTGCAGACCTGCTTCAACACCTGTGAAGCGACTCCCCTGCAGGAGGGGAGCCGGGGTTCGAACTGGGATCCTTATGCCGGTCCTTGTGCTTTGTGCCACCTGCGCTTAGCCCGCTGCACTACAGCCCGACTCCCCATTTAAAAAATTTTTAAAAAAGAAGTGGAGGGTAGCAAACATCTATAAAGAACTCATACAACTTAGCAGTAACAACAAAACCACCCAGTAAAACAATGGGCAGAAGATCTGAATGGACTGTTTTCTAAGGACATATGGTCACAGGCACATGAAGACAGGCTCCATTCCACTTATCACTAGAGAAATGCCAATAAAACCGTAACGCGAGGCCGTCCCAACACCTCTAGGAATCACACCAACAAGGCAAGAGATGGCGAGTGTTGACAAAAATGTCAGGGACGGGAAACTGTCCCCCTGTTGGTAGGAATGGCTCCTGCTGCAGCCCCTAAGGATGCAGTCTAGAGAGACCCCAGACGGGCCAGCGTGGAGAGCTGTCCGCCCCTGCAGTGCTGCTCCGACATTCACAACAGCTGAGGAGCGGAGGCAACACAAAATGCCCATAGACTCAGGAGTGGCCAAAGAAACTGTGAGCATACAGTCAATGGCACACCACACCGCAATTTATTTATTATTATTATTATTTTTATATGTATTTATTCCCTTTTGTTGCCCCTGTTGTTTTATTGTTGTAGTTATTGATGTCGTCGTTGTTGGATAGGACAGAGAGAAATGGAGAGAGGAAGGGAAGACAGAGAGGGGGAGAGAAAGACAGACACCTGCAGACCTGCTTCACCGCCTGTGAAGCGACTCCCCTGCAGGTGGGGAGCTGGGGGCTCGAACCAGGATCCTTATGCCGGTCCTTGTGCTTTGCGCCACCTGCGCTTAACCCACTGTGCCACTGCCCGACTCCCTACCGTGCTGCAATTTAAAAAGATATCATGTCCTTGGAGAAAAAACGAAAAGTAGATGGAACTTGAACTAACTCCGCTTGGCGGAGTAAGGAAGGAGGTCAGAGACAACGGCTGAATGGTTTTGCTCCTAAGTGGAATGCAGAGATTCGAAACACATGAACGTAAGAACAAAGCAAAGAGCTGTGGAATGTCTCTGAGACTTTGTGAGAACTATAGCGGCTACCAGAGCAGGAGGAGGGGAGGTGAGACCGCCGCTGGCCTGTGGAACTACACCCCTGTAACTTTGTATTCCTTAACATGGAAGGGGACAAAAACAGTGTCTGGGAAGATGGTGTCAGAGTGGCGAGTAGGACCAGAAAGCTGGGCCAGAGCAGAGAGTAGCTTCCATTCTTGAAGAAAATCTATGAATAGAATGAACTGTTTACTCCGTCCACCTGACCCAGGGCACATATATATTTATATTTACCACAGAAGCCTGTGTAACCTCTGAGTCTCTGTTGATCTGAGTGAGCTCTGTTTTATTATTGGTAGTGTTATTAGTGATTTAATAATGATTGACAAGAGTGTGAGGTAAGCGAGGTACAGTTCCATACAAATCCCACCACCAGAGTTCCATATCCCATCCCCTCCATTGGAAGTTTTCCTATTTTTTATTTTTAAAAAATATTTATTTTCCCTTTTTGTTCCCCTTGTTGTTTTTTCATAGTTGTCCTAATTATTATTGTTGTTGTTATTGATGTCATCATTGTTGTATAAGACAGAAAAATGGAGAGAGGAAGGGAAGACAGAGAGGGGGAGAGAAAGACAGACACCTGCAGACCTGCTTCACCACCTGGGAAGCGACTCCCCTGCAGGTGGGGAGTTGGGGGCTGGAACCGGGATCCTTAAGCCCGTCCTTGCGCTTTGTGCCACCTGCGCTTAACCCGCTGTGCTACCACCCAACTCCCTTTTTTTTTTTTTTTTTGAAATATATGTGCTGCCGAAGTGAGCACGCTTTCCTATTCTCTATCCCTCTGGGAGCATGGACCCAGGGTCACTGTGGGATGCAGAAGGTGGAAGGTCTGGCTTCTGTAACTGCTTCCCCACTGGACATGGGTGTTGACAGGTGAATCCATGCTCCCCTCCTGTCTGTCTTTCCCTAGTGGGGCAGGGCTCTGGGGAGGTGGGGTTCCAGGACACATGGGTGAGGGCGTCTGCCCAGGGAACTCAGATTGACGTCATGATAGCATCTTCAACTTGGTGGCTGAAAAGCATTAAGATCTAAAGCCTGCTTTATACTTATCTCTCAAATTGTTTAATAATCAGGAACCTAACAGTAAGAATATAGCAGATGAGATTTGGGGGTCTCCATGTTAGAAGAACCTAGCAAGTCTATTTTAGGTATATTCCAAAAGGCTGCTTTTTTTTTTTTTTAAAGCAAATTGGGCCTGGTATGGTTTGGGGGGCAGTTGCAGATGTCTGTCACCCATGGCATCTCTGTGTGTGTCTGTGTGTGTGTCTCTGTGTGTGTGTGTATGTCTGTTCTACTGGAGAGAACAAATTGGTGGGTGGATCTCCTTCCCCTTTTTTAAAGGTTTCAGCAACAGCTCCCAAGGGCTTTTCACTGAATGTTACCAGATCCGGTTGCTTTTTCAGATCCAAGTCCAACTTGTGTGAGGAAGTAAAGACAGCCATTACTAAACAGCCTCCGAGATGATGAGACGTGACTAGATTCCAACTCTTGCTATTTCCTGGATCTCTATCTTAATTAGTCTCAGGTCTACTCACAGGGATATTTAAACACAGAGCTTTTGTCCCATTTATATTCAAAGCTACATGAACATGAAGATACTTCCCAACAAAAACACTACGGTATCTAGCTGTAAACAACATTACTTTATTTTTGACGATGATCATCCAAATTCTACAAAACAATACTGTAGATAGGAATAAATGCAGGTAGTATGTTTGTCAGTATCAGAATTATAAAGCCCTTTTGATCTTTATTGCAAAAAATATGCAAGGAAGGATACATAGTGGATGATCTCACTTATATGTGTAACTTCAGAAATAATGGCAGAAAGGGAAAGCACAGAGCCAAACTGAGCCGGAGGTGTGTGTGTGTGTGGGAGGGGGGGGTATTGCACCAAAGCAAAGCATGATGGGAAGGAGGGACATGAGGTGAAGCGGGTACCGGCATCCAGGCTCATGATGATGGAGGAAGACCCACATTAAGGGGGAGAGGATTTCGCAGACGAGAAATTGTGCTCATGTATCAACAACTGTCCAGTAGACCATTAACTTCCACAATAAGAATGATATAAAAATAGGTAAAAGCTTCCACCTTCTGCACCCAATAAAGAATTTGTTGCATATTCCCAGAGGGGGTTCGTGTTAGGGGAAGATGACCAGAAGACCTGAACACCAGTTCCATCAAGAGCTGGAGAGAGAAAAGGGGAGGGAAAGGAAAAAAGGGCACTGAGAAATAGTAGTAGAAGGCAGGATCAGAGAAAAAATGGTGGCAAATATATATAGACAGTTATAGAAATAATAGTCGGAAGTCGGGATGTAGCGCAGCGGGTGAAGCGCAGGTGGCGCAAAGCACAGGGACGGGTGTAAGGATCCCGGTTCGAGCCCCCGGCTCCCCACCTGCAGGGGAGTCGCTTCACAGGCGGTGAAGCAGGTCTGCAGGTGTCTGTCTTTCTCTCCCCCTCTCTGTCTTCCCCTCCTCTCTCCATTTCTCTCTGTCCTATCTAACAATGACGACATCAATGGTGACTACAACAATAAAACAGCAAGGGCAACAAAAGGGAATAAATAAATAATAAAAAATTTTTTTAAAAAAAGAAATAATAGTCAACCCATATCTGTGGCCTTGGGAGAACCACTGCAGTTTCCAATAGAGGGAATGGGGACACAGAACTCTGGTGATGGGAAAGGTGTGGAATTATACCCATTATAATTTTGTAAATCACTCATAAAAATGGGGAAAAAAAGTTGTTTTCAGAATTTATGAAATTCACTTTCATGCCATTTTTTGTTATGTGAAAAAACTGACTTGAGCACATTGCTTCGCTATGTACTATCTCCTTTTATTGATATGTACTTAGAGACAAAAACAAGGTCGCCAGAGACATTCTATCGCTAAATAAACTAAGCCGTGTTTGTCAACGGAGGGAAATAGTTACTTCCTTCTATGAACTATCTCAGCACCCCTGTCCCTCCTGCTACATATGAGCTTCGATTAAGACAAACTGGCTTGTTCCCTCCTCGGACCATAGACACATTTAGTCTCCAGGCTACGATCACTGCTGAATATGCACACATGGTCACATGCTTCTTTTGCCTACAAGTGGTCTCTCAAGAAAAAAGACGCAGATGGTTCGATGTGACTTCATTGTTATTACAATGACTATTAGTACGTGGCCATCATGGCTATGTAGAAACACTCCACAGATTCTGGCAGCTGTTTTATTTATTTATTTTTCCCTAGAGGATGGGAGACAGAGAAAAATAAGAGGAGAGAGAGAGGCAAAGAGAAAGGAAAAACTGGGGCAGGGGTATCGCTGGGACTTGAACCAGGATCTTCATGTCTGGTCATGTGTTCCCTCTACGGGGTGCTCCACCACCTAACCCCCGTTAAAAATTTACTTTCAGGAGCCAGGTGGTAGCGCAGCGGGTTAAGTGCAGGTGGCACAAAGCGCAAGGACCGGCGTAAAGATCCCGGTTCGAGCCCCCAGCTCCCCACCTGCAGGGGAGTCGCTTCCCAGGCGGTGAAGCAGGTCTGCAGGTGTCTGTCTTTCTCTCCCCCTCTCTGTCTTCCCCTCCTCTCTCCATTGCTCTCTGTCCTGTCCAACAACGACGACGACATCAATAACAACAACAATAACAACAACAACAACAAAAACAAGGGCATCAAAAGGGAATAAATAAATATTTTTTAAAAACTATTTTTATCTGAGAAAGAGACAGGAACCATGTTTGCTCATATGAGGTGCTGGGAACAAACCCAGGCCTCAGTGGATAAAATGAACACATGGTTTTTATCTTCTGAGCCTCCTCCTAGTTACTGATGCCCAGATCTGAAATTCTCAGCTTCAAGGGCTGGAGACTGCTCAGCGGCAGAGCACAGGGCTTGCATGAATGTGGATCAAGGTTTAACCCTGCTGAATACAGATGCCAGAGCAGAGTGCTGCTCTAGCTGGGTCTCTTCACTTATAAAAGAAAATACATTTTTATTTCAAAAAGAATTAAAACATAAAATCTTTTAATTTTATCTATGTTTATTTATTATTGGGTAGAGACAGCGAAACTGAGTGGGAAGTGGGAGATAGAGAGGGAGAGAGACAGAGAGACCCCTGCAGCCCTGCTTCACCACTTGTGAAGCTTCCCCCCTGCAGGTGGGGGCCGGGGGCTTGAACCCAGGCCCTTGTAGACAACAGTGTGTGCACTTAGCCAGGTGTGCCACCAGCTGCCCCCCCCAATATAATCTTAACATTTGAAAATGCAAGTATGTGGCAATACATTTTTAAAAGGCAATTCTGAATTTAACAACCTCAAAACTGTATATACAAGAAAATATTGGGTGGTTAATAGGAAATGATTCCAAAAAATCATTAAAAGTCATGATTTTATTTGAGTAAGAGGAAGTACAGAGAGAAAAACATGGAAAGACCAGAGCCCTGTTCAGCTCTGGCTTATGGGGGTGCTAGGTATTGAACCTGGGACATCAGAGCCTCAGGCATGAACTTTTTTTTGCATATCCATTATAAAAAATCACTTGACAAAAACTAGGACTAGAGAGGCCAAAGATGTGGACTCCACTTCTAACATCTGGTCTCATTTATAAGCTTTCACCATTGCACAAGCTAACTGATTGGAAAAGACTTGTTAAAGAATCATAAGAAACCCTCAGAGATTTCAAGCCACCAAAGGAATCAAATCTGAGAAGGAAACATTCTTACCTTAGAGAATTAAGTATTCACATGCTCTTATCCAAGACAACAATCTTATTCAAAATTGAATGGAAAAATTCAAATGGGACTATGAAGCAATATGGGTAGCAACCAACCAGACGTCTGCATGGAAAACCAAATCACCACATGTAATTACTTAATTTGTTTCAAGGAAATACCTAATATTTTCCTCATATGATTCATCTAAAAACTTCCATGTCCAAATCCTTGTGGCTGGTTTTATGTTCATAATCTTAGAGCTTTGATGAACTAACTATCCCTACTCCAAAAACTTGAAATGTATGTTAGTTTTAATGCTTCCCGGCGTCACAAAAGTGTGGCTTGTGGTGTACAAGTTTCAGTTCTCAATAGTTACACTAACATGTCAGTCGCTATAACAACACAGAAATAATCAAGAGAAGCCAGCGTCAGGAGAGAGCTTACCTGGTTGAGAGCACAGGGTACCGTAGGTGGGGGCGTGGGGGAACCAGAACTCGTAGGCGGTAGAAATCAGCCCAAGGAGTCTGCTCAAAGGTGCTGTTACAGATGCACAAAGCCCTTTGTTTATACCCTGGTATTGCACAGAGAAGGGAGGTGGGGACAGAGAGTCCATAGAAACTGCACACGGGGTGGAGAGAGGGCTATGTCGGCCGAGGCAACCAGATATCAATGTGTGAAACAAGTAAACAAAAAGCCCCTGAATTTGGACTTCCTTTATATCATTAAAGAAAAATTCAAAAACCAGGGACCAGGAGGCGGCACACCTGGTTAAGCACATACACTACAGTGCACAAGGACCCAGGTTCAAGCCCCTGGTCCCCACCTGCAGGGGGAAATCTTCACAAGTGGTGAAGCAGGGCTGCAGGTGTCCTCTGTCCCTCTCCCTTTCCACCTCCCTTCCTCTCTCAATTTCTCTCTGTCTCTATCCAATAACAAATAAAAAAAATAATTTTTAAAAGATTTTTTAAAAATCAAAAACCCAAAGTGTCAAATTGAAAAAGTGAAGCGATACTTTTCGAAGAAGAAACAGGCAAGTATCTTCGTGACGGTTTGAGTCTGACCCCTTTATACAGCAGGGAGCCCTTTGGTTACAATGTCTTCCTCTGTCTTTCTGAACAAGTTGGCCTGGAATGATGTAGCCACAGTGACATTAAAAAAAAAAAGTTTATCATCGTTACTTTGGGCAAACAACTATTTTGGAAATAGGAACCAAAAGGGAAAGAATTGTTAAGTGGACCACACTACAATGGGATGTCTAGGGTACACTATGAAAGAGCAAAATGAAAACACGTAAGGATCCCGGTTCGAGCCCCCGGCTCCCCACCTGCAGGGGCATCACTTCACAGGCGGTGAAGCAGGTCTGCAGGTGTCTATCTTTCTCTCCCCCTCTCTGTCTTCCTCTCCTCTCTCTATTTCTCTCTGTCCTATCTAACAATGACGACAGCAATAATAACTACAACAATAAAACAACAAGGGCAACTAAAGGGAATAAATAAATATTTATAAAAAAAAAAAAAGAGCAAAATGGTAAGCAGTGATTGTTAGATCCATGTCCCTCACAGAGTTGCCAAAGGTCTTACATCTAAAATATAGTTGCAAAGTAGAAAGACAAGGGCATTAGAATAAAAAGGCAAAAATACTCAAAACAGGTAACACCCCAAAGATGATGTGCAGATCACAAATAGTTAAAAGGTATTTGGGTAATGAGTCGCCAGAAAAAGGCAAAGGAAAGTTAAGCTCTAGCCAAAGGACCAATGTTAAAAGCCCTGGGTCCATACTCCCAGAGGGATAAAGAATAGGAAAGCTGTCAGGGGAGGGGATGGGACACGGAGTTCTGGTGGTGGGGATTGTGTGGAGCTGTACCCCTCTTATCCTATGGTGTTTGTCAGTGTTTCCCTTTTATAAATAAAAATTAAAACAAACAAACAAAAAGGCGGATGACGCCAGGTGTGACAGCCACACAGCATCGGTACAAAGTTTCCAGTTTCTTTGGGGGTCAGGTTGACAGCACTGAAGCAGAGCTGAAGAGGTGTTTGCTCCATGACTGTTCCCAACTATACACCCGGGAGAGGAAGAGACAGATAATTCACTAAAAACACGTATAAGAGTATTTGCAGCAGCACTGTGCGTCACAGCCCAGAACAGGCCAACGGTAATATCATCACAAAATGGTGATCTCCGCGCGGGGAGATACAGGCCACACTTGAGCAGGACTCTAGACGGCACAGCTGTGCCCATGAACACTCACAGCTGTGGACGTGTTTTCCGGGCTTCACCCAGCTTCTGTGCTCTACAGCACAGCTATTTCTCCTGCTGCATTTTCCTTATTTTATCAATGACACTTTTTTTTTTAAGATTTTTTATTATTTATTTATTCCCTTTTGTTGTCCGTGTTGTTTTATTGTTTTATTGTTATTGTTGTTGGATAGGACAGAGAGAAATGGAGAGGAGGAGGGGGAGACAGAGGGGGAGAGAAAGACAGACACCTGCAGACCTGCTTCACCGCCTGTGAAGCGACTCCCTGCAGGTGGGGAGCCGGGGGCTTGAACCGGGATCCTTAAGCCACTGGTCTTTGCACTTCACACCACATGCACTTAACCCGTTACGCTACCGCCCGACTCCCATAACACTTTCTTTATTCTGGTTTGCTACACTGTCAGAATATAACATACAGTGCAAAAACATGTGATCTTACTATTTATGGTATCGTAAGGCTTCCAGTCAACGGCAATTCACTCTATAAAACTGCAAACTGCATACATCGAATTTGGGTGCAGGAGGTCCCGTATGTCAAAGTCTTTACGATGTTAAGGTTCAACTGTATTCCACAGTCATGAGCGGTTTAGCTTGGTGCAAAAAATGAATGACTTTCACAAACAATGTTGAATAGAAAGATAGGAAGAAGAGTACATCTTATGTGGTTGTGTTTATACAATCTTATTTAAAAGTAGGTACAATGAATATGGTGCTAGAAAACAGAAGTTATTTATTTTTTGGTGAGGGATCATGACTAGGGAAGGAAGGACCATGTGTGTCACTTTCAAATTTGTTGTTTGTTTTTGCCTCCAGGGTTATCACGGAGCTCGGGGGCCAGCACTACTAATCCACTTCTCCTGTGGCCATTTTTCCCCATTTATTGGACAGGACAGAGAGAAAGTGAGAAAGGAGGGGAGATGGAGGGAGACAAACTCTCACATCTCTGCCTCTTGTGAAGTGTCCCCGCAGGTGGGGACTAGGAGCTGCAACCGGTCCTTGTGCCTCCTACTATGGGCTGCGCTTAACCAGACGCACCACTGCCTGCCGCCAGGAGACTGTTCAGCCAGCAGAGCGCGCTTCTTACTGTGAATGAGGCCTCATGGGAGCACCACAGGTGATGGTGTGTCCTGGCTGTGGTGACAATTATTTATTTATTTATTGGATGGAGATAGCCGGAATTGAGAGGGAGAAATAGAGGAGAGAGAGAGGGAGAGGGAGTGGGAGGGAGGAAAGGAGAGGGAGGGAGGGAGGGAGGGAGGGAGAGAGGGAGAGGGAGGGAAGGAGAGGGAGAGAGAGAGGGAGAGGGAGGGAAGGAGAGGGAGAGAGAGAGGGAGAGGGAGGGAAGGAGAGGGAGGGAGGGGGAGAACCTGCTTCACCACTTGTGAAGCTTCCCCCGCTGCAGGTGGGGACCAGGGGTTGAACCTGGGTCCTTGAGCGCTGTCATGTGTGCGCTGAGCCAGGTGCGTCACTGCCCGCCCCTTTCTTTATCTTTATCACCCTGTCCAGGGGCGTTACCCTCAACACTGGCGAGGGAAAGTGACTTCGTGGGAATAAGCACGTGGGAGACCCTGGGTTCATTTCACAGTGCCAAACACACTTTAACAAGAAATGCTCGTCGGAGAAGAAAAGAGAAATCTAGAAATACAGCTGGGCGAGAATAAAACAGGCAGACAGGCTCAGAGCACGATGAGAGAGTAGTGTCTTAGAAATGCTCGCCAGAGGGACATCGTCGCAAAAGTGAGATGGTGGCAGCCAGCCAGTGCTGCAACCCGGCTGATCACACATAGTACTGAGCGCAAGGATCCGGGTTCGAGCCTCTGGCTCCCCACCTGCGGGGGGAAGCTTCACAAGCAGTAAAGCTGGTCTGCAGGTGAGTCTCTTTCTCTCCCTCCCTCTCTCATTTTCTCTCTCTTATCCCATAAACTGAGGAGGTGGAGGAGAGAAAGAAAGACATGGGCACCAGGAGCAGTGGATTCGTAGTGGGCAAAAAAAAAAAAAAAGTGAGGTGACAGACCAAGACAGAACTGATAACTTACTTCTCAACACAGATAAAATCATTTTATTGTCCAACAAAAGCTAGTGCCCTGCCCTTGGTTTTAAATATCAGAATATCTGCATCCTTCAGTGAACTAGCGGACCTGTTCCTGAGCATGCCAGGCTTCTGGATGGATATGGAATTAAGTTCAGTTCCCAGTTTCCTCCTTAAATGTGGAGAAACCAAGACTATTTTCCTTGCTTGAAAAGTCAAATTTCTTTTCTTCTTGTTGTTGAATTTTATGGGACTGAACAGAGGGGATCCGGCCATTCTGCCAGCAGGGGAAAAGTTAATGAGAAAGATGGCAGCTTCTGTGGTCCTGTTATTAATTCCAGATTTTGCAAATGATCTTTGAAAGCAAAGAAAATGAAGCCATCAGTCCCCAAAGCTAGAGGAAACACACTCAGAACAATTAATTTTTTGGAGAGACTGTTGGACTAGAAGCTGATGACACTAAGAAGCAAGTGGCAGTGGATCAAAGCCCAGATGGCCTAAACTTTAGCTGATCAAGATCTGAAGGAATTAGTATCTAATGGAACTCTCAGAATGAGACCCAAAGAGCCTCTGAGCCTCTGCAATGATGAGATCAAGCTGTCAGCATCACATTTGCAAACAGACATGGAAAATACACATCTGTCCTCACCAGGAGGGAAGAATACAACCACCACCTTCATGCCCACCCCCTCCTCACGCCCAGGCCACCTAAATGTTTTGTGAGCTTGGAGTTTGAGGGCTGCAGCTTCGATGAGAAATCACCGCCCAGCTGAACAACAAAGGGGCCGATTACTACAAGGTGTCATAGTAAAAACCTGTCATTTCGTTTTGTTTCCCCACAAAACTGTTCCCCAGCAACAATCAAGAAGTCAGTGTTTGCTGTAGGACTATTTTAGGACCCAAAATATCTTACGTATTGGATGAAAAGTAGCATGTAAAAACTTGCTTGTTTTGTTACATTTTCCCTGAAATAATGTTTTTACTGTTGTAGTTATTGTTATTGCTGTCGTCATTGTTAGATAGGACAGAGAGAAATGGAGAGAGGAGGGGAAGACAGAGAGGGGGAGAGAAAGACAGACACCTGCAGACCTGCTTCACCACCTGTGAAGCGACTCCCCTGCAGGTGGGGAGCTGGGGGCTCGAACCGGGATCCTTATGCCGGTCCTTGTGCTTTGTGCCACCTGCGCTTAACCCACTGTGCTACTGCCTGACTCCCTGAGAGAATTTTAAACCCTGCTAAATGTCCTGATTATATTCAGTCACACAACTCAAGCATATTCAGTGGCATCAACTGCAATGGTAGGAAACTCAAAGTTTATTTTAAATTTCAACCAAATCCTTCATGTCGAGGTTCTCACAACTGTCGGACCCTTTGCAGCTGTGTCACACCTCAAATCCCGGAGATATGAGCAAAGCTGTTATTCAGACCTGAGCTGAAGGGCTGATAACTGAGTTTTTGGTCCAAGTCATCATTCCAAGAATGCGAACAACAAAATGGTACCCAGTCTGTCAGAAAGTTATCTTATTATTCCATGCTCCTTTCTTGGCTCACGATATATGGAAGATGAAGTCATGAGTACTGTTAACCACGCTGAAATCTTGACAACTGTCAAGGCCTGATTTTGGATTCCCCTTCCTGATTACTTCAAGTGCAGTACGTATTAATCTAGACATCCGAATTGCTCACTCCCGGGTCTGGGTAACTAGAAGAAGGTGGAGGGAACAAGTTAGGTTGCATGATGCTCATTCACCGGAATAGGATACTGCCACATTTACTGAGAGGTCTGTACTCGGGCGTTGGGGCCGAGTGGGCAAGGCCGGCAGGTCTAGCCAACAATGCTGTGTGCACTGCACTATGGAAGCTTCTCCCATCTGGGTATCACTCAGCTCCTGGAGGACTTGCAAGGACAGAATGCTGTGAGCAGTTGCAGAAAAACTCACACTTTTCTTAATGCTTATCAAACTTTAATATGCTGATCACCTAGATTAATATATACATACATATATATGTATATATGTCTCTGTGGCTTCACCACTCTGATATTATTTTCAGATAGGAAGGGAGATGGACCCACAGAGGGAGAGACAGAAAGATAAAATGAACCTTTCCCCAGTGTGGTGGGAACCAGGTTCAATTGCAGTACGCAGTGTGGCAAAGCCTGCTTGGCAAGGAATTTTATTTTATTTTTTACCACAACACCAAAAAGCTCCAGCATTTGGTTGTTTTGGGCATTCAACCTGCAACTTTCAGTGAGTCGGTCATAAAAAGTCTACTGAAGGATTCGGAGGCTACACAGGCTTCTGTGGTAAATAGAAATTTATATGGGCCTTGGATCAGGTGGATGGGGTAAACAGTTCATTTTGTTCATAGATTTTCTTCAAGATTGGGAGCGACTCTCTGCTCTGGCCCAGCTTTCTGGTCCTGTTTTCTCAACTCTGACACCATCTTCCCAGACAAAACTTTCAGTCCGCCTGCATGTTAGCTCTCAGGCTCAGGCAAAAATTACTGAAGTCATATTGTCCTTCGGGACATACTAAAATAGACTTCCTAGCTTCCTCCTACGCAAAGACCCCTAATTTCTTCTGCTCTATTCCTACCTTTGGATTCTTGTTTATTAAACAATTTGACCTGCTTTATATCTTACTGCCTTTCACCCACCAAGTTGCAGATGCTACCATGACGCCATCCTGACTTCCTTGGCCAGATGCCCTCACCACTGTCTCTCAGAACCTCCCCTCCCCAGAGCCCTGCCCCACTAAGGGAAAGACAGAAACAGGCTGGGGGTGTGGATCCACCTGCCAACACCCAAGTCCAGCGGAGAAGCAATTACAGGAGCCAGAACTCTCACCTTCTGCTCCCCATAATGATCCTGGGTCCATGCTCCCAGAGGGATAAAGAATAGGAAAGCTATCAGGGGAGGGGATGGGAAATGGAACTCTGGTGGTGGGAATTGTGTGGAATTAAACCTGTTATCCTACAATCTTGTAAATCATTGTTAAATCACTAATAAAACAGTTTTTAAAAAGTCTAGTCAACACCTATGGTGCTATATCCCCAACATTACTGGATATTTTCTTTAAAGTGCCTACTGTCAGTCTCCCCCAGACATTCTGCTTCAATAGGTAAAAGGTCCCGGGACTCCATTTGTTTTTCACTTCTCTTTTCATATTTATTTATTCCTTTTTGTTGTACTTTTTTTTTTTTTTAGATTTTATTTATTGATTCATGAGAAATGATGGGAGTGAGAGAAAGAACCAGACATCACTCTGGTACATGTGCTGCTGGGGACTGAACTCAGGACCTTATGCTTGAGAGTCCAATGCCTTATCCACTGCAACATCTCCTGGACCACAGACCTTGTTGTATTATTGTTGTGGTTATTATTGTTGTTATTGATGTTGTCCTTGTTGGATAGGACAAAGAGAAAGGGAGAGAGGAGGGGAAGACACAGAGGAGGAGAGAAAGACAGACACCTGCAGACCTGCTTCACCGCCTGTGAAGTGACTCCCCGGCAGGTGGGGAGCCGGGGGCTCGAACCAGGATCCTTACGCTAGTCCTTGCGCTTTGCACCACCTGCGCTTAACCCTCTGTGCTACTGTCCGACTCCTTTGTCTTTCACTTTTAAAAACTAAGTTTTCCTTCAGTTTGTAACTCAGGTTGACTATACTTTTGCAAACCCTGGAACAGAGTGGCTCTTCCTTAGGTCTGGGATAGTCAGTCATGTTATTAGTGCTCCCCCCAAAGACAAAGGGTTTCCCGTAAGAAAATGATATAGGCTCTTCAGATAAGCAGAACTGGAACCAGAGTTTAAGAATTCTATTCAGGGAGTCGGGCAGTAGTGCAGTGGGTTAAGCGCACATGGTGCAAAGCACAAGGACCAGCATAAGGATCTCGGTTCGAGCCCCCGGCTCCCCACCTACAGGGGAGTCGCTTCACAGGCGGTGAAGCAGGTCTGCAGGTGTCTTTCTCTCCCCCTCTCTGTCTTCCCCTCCACTCTCATTTCTCTCTGTCCTAACCAACAATGATGACAACAATAATAATAACTACAACAATCAAACAACAAGGGCAACAAAAGGGAATAAATAAATATTTTTAAAAATGTAAAAAATTAAAGAAAAATTCTATTTATAGACCAGGAAGATAGCATCAACTTGCAGCAGAGCAACAGACTCTTGTATCCAAAGCTCCAGAGGTCCCAGGTTCAATCTCTGGTAAGAACAGTGCTTTGGTAGAAAAAAAAAAAGATTCTATTTATAAGGTGAAAATCTCTAAATAGTTGTCCTCAACAATTCCACTTTCATTGTTTTTAGGCATTCTATGGAAAGGTTAAGCTCCACTATAGACATAAAAAGCACCATGACTTCTCAGTCCCAACTATACAGCTCCAAAGCTATTTTTTCTTAAAGTTCAAAAACATTTTCCACTAAATAAAAGTCATACTCTACCTAGAATTGTAGCTTACATGCATATGCAAAGAAAAAAAAAAACCTCTCACTGAAAATTACCAGGTCAGACAGTGACACACCTGGTTCAGCACACACATTACAGTGAGCAAGAACCTGGGTTCAAGTCCCTGGTCCCCACCTGCAGGGGGAAGCTTCACAAGTGGTGAAGCAGGGCTGCAGGTGTCTCTTTGTCTCTCCCCCCCAATTCCTCTGTCTCTATCCAATAAATAAATAACAATATTTTGTAAAAAAAGAAAATTACCTTGCAGTTATTTAAAAATATTAAACACACACACACACACTATGAAGTCTGAGATTAAACTGTTTCTGTCTCTCCCCTTCCTCTCCCTCACCTCCTCCCCAGTCCCCGCCACATTGCTGGAGTGGTGCGGATTGAATCTAGGGCACTGGAAAGTCTTTTTGCATAATTGTTATTCTATCTCCAGTTCTAGATTAAAAGAGTTTTTGTACCGGAAGGGAACCTTGGGAAATACATTGTTGCTAATTGTTACCACTTGTCAAAATGGTATTTGTGAAACTTCAACAAAGCCATGGGCTACTGGTGTCTGCCTTCTTGAACAGGAACTCTCCTCCAGGAGACTGATACAAGCTGGCATTTTCCTACCCAGCCCCGGACAGTCCACTCTGATGGCAGAAAATAACATGACAACTGAAAGAAGCCTAAGACAGTGCCTGTAATATGTCAGAGCACCAAAGCAGGAGGAAGACCAGAACTCCTATTTTGAATGTTGAATTATGTGAACGTACTAGATGTTTTTTTTCTTCCCCTTGAATATTAAAATGACACCTTTTCAGGTCCCAGTTTTTACTCACCTATTTTGGGAGTTACCAATCACCACGTTAGAAATGTACTGGTCAAGTCTAAAAAAAGTAATCATTCTTCCATATGCAGTAATAAACACAGAGGCTTCTGAGAATTTCTTTACGGAAGCAACTTTCTTAAAGTACAAAAGTAAAAAAAAAAAAAATCACTCAAAAATACTTTCAATGAATGTTTCTGGTTTATAAAAGATAAGTGAAATTCCATTACACTGAAAACACATCATGTTTGGATCATAAAGCCTTTCTGTGTGAGCACACAACACAAGGAGATATCTTGAGTTACAAAAATACAGTTGTGATTCAGTGAATGGCACCAAACTGGAACAGTTTTATTATTTAACATGCCAATGTATACACAGCCACCTCCCAAATCACAATTTAATCCCCAAGTTTAAAATGTATGTTTCTAAAATTAATCCTTACTGTAAAGCTGAAAAAAAAAAATAGAGATCTTCAAATGAATACAGGCTTAATTTGGACTCTTGACTAAAATATGCACCCTGGACCAACCACCACTGCACACAAAATGTCTATTATAAATAAAACTCAAAGAAGGGTCTTGGATGTTTATTGCACATTGTACAGCATGCATGCCACTATCTGAAAAGCTTCCAGCCCCTGACTGCCTGAGCCACTTAAAATATTGACTTCAATGTGGCTGAAAACAATACTCAGCAGAATCAGCCTGTCAAGGATCATCTATGACGTTTGCCAAAAACAGGAAATCTTACCAGATTGATTCTCTCTCTCTCTCTTTTTTTTTCTAAGCTAAGAATGACTGATTTCTATAAGTAAAAGCAGTTAGAAGAGATCTGAGCAAATTAAAAGTCCTGTTCCAATGTCAGCTTTCTCCAGAGCCTTTATCTTGGGCTGTGTCCCCACTGTGGGACCAGCCCTTCCTGGACACCTGGGGGGCTTCTACAGGGCCCCTCACAGTGCTGCCCTGTATCAACAGGACTTGCTTTGGCCTCAACTTTTTCAAGCTTTTTTTTTAGTCCTATGAGAGCCAGAATGAACCAACCAGAATTCAATCACCTTAAAAAACACACAAATAAAACTTTCCTAACAAAATGTTTATGCCATCTAGCACAGTGCCTAGCACAGAATAGGCATTCAATAAATATTTGATGAGTGAATGCACTATCTTTGATGACTGTTCCTATACTTAGATGCATTAATGATTTATGAATTATATGTTGGTCGAGAGTACATGGATTGCTAAAAAGAAGACTAAACAACAACAAAAAAAACCAACCATATATGACATGGCAAAGGCAAAGTTAATTTCAACGCTCCCCCGCCCCCCTGGGCAGAATGTGTACTTTAAGGGTTAAAACTATACCAGTAGTAAAAATGGATTAGTCAAGTGTCTTTTATTTCACCAATGAACTCTAGCAGTATTAGTCTTTGGCAATTCCCCCCAAATGAATCCCACACAAACCCAACCAAATTGCACTATTCCTAAGAAGCAAGTCCGTGGAAGCCGAGCAGAGGGACTGACTGGTTAAGGAACAGCAACTTCAAGGAGACGATTGTTTTTTCGTTTGCACGTTGGGACACTCCCATTTTTCTGGTTCCCCTGAATGAATTTCACACATACTTTTTCTTGTCTGAACTGGACGAGAAACCTAGAGGAAGAGAACAGTACAAACTACAGCAACCATAAAACAAAGTGATGATCATTTCAGTGTGAGCTTTCAGTCGCTGAACGGCTATTTGATCTATTACCTCCCACCGGCATGTTTACACAGTCATGTCACCAGGATTACACTGCACTTCTCAGAGTGCTCATCTGCCCTGAAGTAAAGCGAGGTTTCCTAACTCCTCATATTCCAACAAGGTGAAAGGACTGAAACATTTCAAATGGGAAGGCCAAGAGGTTGTCTCTCCATTTTTACATAACACAGATGGGGACCATGAGGCTGCCGGTGGTAGCTCAGCCAGTGGAGAAGGACCTGCTTCAAGACCCCGCTCCCCAGCCGCAGCGGAGAGGCCTCACAAACTGCGGAGCTGCAGGGCTCTCTACTTCCCCCACCTCTATCTCTCTTACCCTTTATTAGAAATGGCTGCTGGGTGTGGGGGTAGATAGTGTAACAGTTATGAAAAAGAGACTGTCATGCCTGAGGCTCCAAAGTCCCAGGTTCAATCCCCCACACCACCATAAGCCAGACTTGAGTAGTGCTCTGGTAAAACAAAACAAAACAAAAACGGCTGCTGGGAATGGCGCAGCAGTGCCAGCAATAATGCTAGTGGCCAAGGAACAAACAAATGCCAACAAAAGCCCTTAAGAAAAAAAGATATAAACTGGAGGAGGTATTCTGTGAAATTTTCAACAAACTGAGAAAACAGAGAATTTCAGAAAAGGTAGGAGTATGAGGAACTTCCAGACTATAGCTTTCAAATGTTATTGAGAAACTTTTCACATAGTTTCTGTCACAGCCACTTATAATGCTAATAATCGTTTCTTTACGTTTTTTTATCTTTATTCTTTAAAACTTTTTTTTTTATTATCTTTATTGGCAAGTGACAGCCAGGAATCAAGAGGGAAGGGGGAGACAGAGAGAGAGAGACCTACAGCCTTGTTTCATCATCCGCAAAGCTTTATCCCTGTAGGTGGCGACCGGGGGCTCGAACCTGGGTCCTTGCGCATTGTAACATGTGCGCTCAACCAGGTGCGCCACCACCCTGCCGGCCCCCAACAATTGTTTCTAGCCTAAATAAATGTATTTCAAAATAGCTCGAGAATGATACCTACAAGGCCCACTTGCCCCATATAATTCAACATCCACTAAAACAAATATATATATATATATCTCACACACAACTATGAAAATTCCTTGACGTCAGTGTACCAACGCCAAGTGTGTATTTGGTACTGAACAGCTTGCGGTTATGTAAGTGAACGAGGTCAGAGTGCTCAGCTGTAAGAATAAAACTCAAAATTAAAAGGTTATCTTCACATGATTCAAGAACATACTCATCGGAAATTTCAATGTTGAGCTTCTGCTTCGTTTGGCTGAGAGTTGTCCGGTACAGCTTGGTGGCCATCTCAATCAGGTGGTCGCTGCTGAACAGAAAGTCTCCTTTGCCGGCTGCTTCAGAGCCCTGCAAGGACACACCGACAGCCACGTGAGTAACCACAGCATCACGACCAAGAGAGAAATACTTGCAGGTCTTGGGAAAACATACTAACAGTGTCCTGAAAGCATCACGTACTAGCGGGGCGGCCGGTGGCCCACCCAGTTAAGCACACATAATACTAAGCACGAATAGTATTAAACACACATAGTACTCATCAAAAGGACCCACACAAACCCCTGGCCCCCCACTTGTGGGGGGGGACGCTTTCCAAGCGGTGAAGCCGGCTTGCAGGTATCTATCTCTCTCCCTCTCTGTCTCCCCCTCCTGTCTCAATCTTTCTCTGTCCTATCCAATAAAATGGGGAAAAAATGGCCACCAGGAGCAGTGGATTCGTAGTCCTGGCACTGAGCCCCAGCGATAACTCTGGAGGCAAAAGAAAAAAAAAAAAAGAGAAAGGAAAATGACAAACTAGAATCCAGCCTCTCAAATGAGAGTCCCAATGAGAACAGACCTCTTCCAACTTGCTCAGAGCACGTTAACAATGTAACCTAACCCTCTGCCCCATAGCTGGTTGATGAAACAGAAACACATGGACTCCACCCTCACCTGGGAGCTCGTCAGAAAAGTGGAGGTCAGGCCCGACCGTGGACCTACGGAGTACGAACCCACAAGATCCCCAGGTGATCAATGTTCACACATTCAGGCTCACTAAGTACTGACCTGCCCTTTAACTCATTCTGACTGAGCTGTTTAAGAACTCCTTGGTCGTCTGGGGAATACACACACACACACACACACACACACACACACACACACACACACACACACACACACACACACCACCTCCAAGTAAGCAGCAGCTCTCAAACTCAGCTGTGTAAGGGACCCTCTGGGAGTATTCGACATTAAGACGCCTGTGCCCCATTCCAAGGGATTAGGACCAGACTGGATTGGAGGTGTGGCAGGGCAGCAAACTGTATGAGGGTGTCCTCTGAGACAGAATCACACTCATACGATCTGATATATTCCCTGGAAGTTAAGATCCACAAGTGGAGAACATGGGTTGACCTCATTCAGGATGCCTCAGACTAGGATTTCCCTGAACTTAGAACCTGGTAGTCAGTGTGGCCACTAGGTAGATGTCCCTAAATACGCTTAAGTTTCCATCACGTGTTTATTCAGCTATGCCACGGGCTCTGTGTTAAGCACTTGACAAAGCGCCTCATTCAAATCCTCCCAACAGTGCTACACGTTATTACTATTTACATTTTTTAACTTCAGAAATAGCTGTTATTTTATAATAATATGTAATGCACTTGTACTTGAATTTACATGTAACAACTAAAATATGGAATGTCCTTTTAAGGCCATCCTCTTGAAACTCTGAAAAGTTAAGAGAATAACCCTGTTTTATCTACTCTCAATTTCTTTTTTTTAGAAATAATTTCCTTTTTTATTATCTTTTTTTTCGTTTTGCCTCCAGGGTTATTGCTGGGGCTCAGTGCCTGCACCGTAAGTCCATTGGTGCTGGAGGCCATTTTCCCCCCTTTTGTTGCCCTTGTTGTTGTAGCTTTGTTGTGGATATTATTGTTATTGTTGATGTTGTTCGTTGTTGGATAGGACAGAAATGGAGAGAACTGGAAGACAGAGAGGGGGAGAGAAAGACAGACACCTGCAGACCTGCTTCACTGCCTGTGAAGCGACTCCCCTGCAGCTGGGGAGCCGGGGGCTTGGACCGGGATCCTTACGCCGGTCCTTGTGCTTTGCGCCACCTGCGCTTAACCTGTTGCACTACCACCCGACCCCCTATTATCTTTTTATTTTTTTTTTTTAAATTTACGGGATAGAGATAGCCAAGGGGAGGGGTTCACAGAGAAGGAGAGAGACAGAGAGACACCTGCAGCCCTGCTTCACCACTCCTGAAGCTTTCGCCCTGCAGGTGGGGACTGGGGGCTTGAACCTGGGCCGTTGTGCACGTAGAAATGAAGAAGGAACAGTAGAAAGACGATCAGAGGAAAAGAGAAGGGTGAAGCAAAAGAGTAAAACAGATCAGACCCCTGAGAGTATGGGCCTCCTCTCCTCTGATCTTTCTACTGTTGCTTCTTCATTTCTCATTAAGCAGCATTTTGATAAGACTCTGCAGCCCATAGCTGAGGAGGGTCTGAAAGGAGGGGAAATAGCCATATGATGTCCTTTTCTTGTTGTCATTTGTCCATGCTTTACAAAATTATGAAATTTTCCCCCTTCTTTTTAAAATGTTTTTCCCTTTACTGGGGGATTAATGTTTTGCATTTGACAGTGAATACAATAGTTTGTACATGCATCACATTTCTCAGTTTTCCACATAACAATGCACCCCCCACTAGGTCCTCTGTCATCGTTTTTGGATCTGTATTCTGCCCCCCTCCCACCCCAGAGTTTTTTACTTTGGTGCAATACACCAACAAAATCATGAAATTTTAAGGTGGAGGTTGGGCAGTGGTGCACACCCAGTTAAACACACAGATTTCCAAGTGGAAAGACCCAGGTTTGAGCCCCTGCTCCCCACCTGCAGGGGGGTCAGCTTCACAAGCAGTAAAGTAGAACTGCAGGTTCTCTATCTCCCTGTCCTCTCTCAATTTCTGTCTTATCTAATAAAAATAATAATAATAAAAGGAAAAAATGGCTACCAGGAGAGGTAGACTCGTAGTGTTGCACCAAGCCCCAGTGATAACCTCGGTGGCAATTAAAAAATAACAAAATGAAACACAATTTCAAGGTTATAGCTTCCAACCTAGACCGGGTGTGTATGGTACACAAAATCTTAAGTGACTTGGCCAGGACTACTATCAAGTTAGCGAGACCAATTCCTGAGCCTACATTCTTAACCATACAAGTCAAGAGTTCCAAGTACAGACCATTAATGACAGAGGTAAACAAAAGGCACTCACTGCAGTTACAACAAGCAAACTGAAAAACAGTGATGACGGGCCAGGCAGCGCGCACCTGGTTAAGTGCACATATTATTATACATTACAGTGTATAAAGACCCGGGTTCAAGCCCCTGGTCCCCACCTGCAGGGAGAAAGCTTCACGAGTGGTGAAGCAGGACTGCGGGTGTCTCTCTCTGTCTCTTTTGCTTTCTATCTCCTCCTCCTCCTCTCTCAATTTCTCTGCATCTATCCAATAATAAAAAAATAAATAATAAAAAAAGAGACGTGATTGCCCTGACTCAATAGCTGAAAACTCAACTTAGAGATTTTACACAGAAAACGCAGCCCCAATTTGCAAATTACGAAGGAGGATATTTGAACTCAAACAGTAAAAGGTTATTCAGATATGGAAAAGCCCATCGTCGGTGGCTGACACATCAGTCAAATGCTTCAACTCCGTCAGCCGGGGAGCCATTACCTCTTTGAGGTGGACAGCAAAGAAGCCGTCATTCTGCGAGCTCATGGACACTTTGGTCACATCCACCAAGGGAACCTCCGACTTGATCTGTCCAGACTTTTGGTCAGCGAGGAGGAGATTATTACTTGTTAAAAGGAAAATGCGGGATGTGCTCTAAAAGACAAGACGTAAAAATAAAAAAGAGGTGAAACCAGTGATCAGCAACGTGCCTTTACTCCGACATCCCCAGCACGTGCGCACACGTACACTGAAAGTGCACCAAAGACCGCGGGTGAGTATCCGGCAGCGACTTTACTGACTTTAAAGGGCGGCACTCTCACCTTGCCGTTAGCGCGGTTTATCTTGTTGACGACTTCAGCAACGATGATTTTTTCTTCAGTGGCATCTTTGAGTTTCTTATACTTGGGATTCTTGCTGATTTCCACATAAGCCCCTTGGAATGGCTGCCCGACACTATGAATAGAAAGGTTTTCCTCACGTTAGAAAGGGGATCAAGGGGTGGGGGGAGACAGCATCATGGTTCTGCAAAGAGACGCTCGTGCCTGAGCCTCCCGAGTCCCAGGTTGAATCTCCGCACACAACCATAAGCCAGAGCTGTGCAGTGCTCTGGTGTTTCTCTTTCTCTGCATCTCTCTCAAAAAATAAAATGCTTTTGAAAAAAAAAAAAAAGCAACCTGTTAATCTTAAAAAGAAAGGAAGGAAGGAGGGAGGGAGGGAGGGAAGGAGGGAAGGAAGGAAGGGAGGGAGGGAGGGGATCCAATGGAAAATACCCGAATGGAAGAGCTGATTCTGAATATCGAACCAGATCAAATTGATGGGGTTTATAGTTAACAATATGTACACACTTTCCCCATATTTGGGAGCTACTCTCTCCCCTGATCCAGCTTTCTAGTCCTTTAGCCAACTATGACACCACCTCTCCAGAAAATAACTTGGGTCCACCTGTATATTAGAGGCCAGGCTCAGGCAAAAACGAGTAAAGTCATGGGTCCCTCGGAACATGCCTAAAATAGACCTACTAGCTTTTTCCAAAACAGAGACCCCACATCTTCATCTGCGATATTCTTGCCTTTAGGTTCATGATTAGTCAACCATTTGTTCTGCTTTATATCTGAACTCTCCCACTACCCCAGAGCCCTGCCCCACTAGGGAAAGAGAGAGACAGGCTGGGAGTATGGATCCACCTGCCAACACCCATATTTGGCGGAGAGGCAATTACTTCTGCATCCCACAATGACCCTGGGTCCATACTCCCAGAGGGATAGAGAATAGGAAAGCTGTCAGGGGAGGGATGGGATACGGAGTTCTGGGGGTGGGAACTGTGTGGAGTTGTACCCCTCATATCCTATGGTCTTGTTAATATTTCCATTTTATAAATAAAAATTAAAAGAAAAAGAAGTGGTGAAGATAAACATATAGAATCAGGCATCTTCTTTCAAGCAAATGGTGTCTTAAGATGTAATCACACACTTTGCACTAGGACACAGACTTCTCTAAAGACTCCTGAGGGGGACCTACTTCAAAGACAGAAAGAAAAACTAAACAAAACTGCAGCTTCCTTTTGAGTCAAGAGGCTCTGGTAATTTGCAAATATGACTTTAAATGCTCGCACAGTGGGTGAGAATGACCAGGGAAGAAAACACATCCATGTAGGTCTGTCAGTGGAGCACAGCTCTCAGGACAAAAGAGGCCCGCCGCCTCCCACACTGCGGCTTCACAAGGCCATGGGAAGAAGGGTTCCAGCTCTCCCTGCTGGAGGGAGGCTGTGCCATCCTCTCCCCAAAAGCAAACGCAACAGCCTGAAGACTCCTGACTGGATGAGAATGTTCTTTCTGGCTCCTATGCACATGTAGCTTTACCAACAAAGCCATCTACAGAGAATACTCACCAATATTTAGCTACGATCAAACATACACATAAGGAAGCAGTGAGTAAAATCTCTGACAAACAAACACTTTTCCTGCTTAGATCTGCTCGATATATTGTAGCAGGCACTTTGGATTGAGACAGTGTCTGGGTTAGGAAGCGTAGGCCCACTCAGGCCGTCAAGGCAGCTGATCAAGGAGCTGGGACACGTAAATATTTAAACCAAGAGTCGGGAAAGGCATGTTCATTTCAGCCTGTTAAAAAGCGGTGCTTTCAAATGCAGGAAAGGACAGTACAGTATAAGTATACCACATAAATACCGTGCACAGATTTAGTACATGATACATTTTTTTTTTTTCCATTCTTTCTGGGCCTTTCTTTGGGAGAATGCAAAGAGACTCTCATGCCTGAGGCTTCAAAGGCCCAGGTTCCATCCCCTGCACCACCATAAGCCCGAGCTGAGCAGTGCTCTGGTGAAATAAATAAATAAATAACAATGCTCTGCACAACAATAATAGTGGTAATAATAGTAACAATACTCTATTTTGGGGCCAGGTGGTGACACACCTGGTTGAAGTACACATGTTACAATGTGTAAAGACCTGGTTTCAACCCCCAGTCCCCACCTGCAGGGGGAAAGCTTTGCAAGTGGTGAAGCAGGGCTGCAGGTGTCTCTCTGTCCCTCTCCCATTTCCCCCTTCCCTGTCTGTCTCCCCCTTCTTCCGGCTGTCTGTATCCAATAAATAAATAGACAGTAATTCAAATATGGCTTGAAATGGTACAGTCTGCTTCTAATAAACAACAGGTGAGCCCAGGATATGGATTCAAGGGGGGAAACGAGCAACATAGGAGACGACAGAATATTCAGATACGCAGCCTTGACGCTAACGATTTTGGCCAACTTGCCCTTGGTGTCTGTCCCTTCTGCTACTGAGGACTCAGTGACTGTATGAGGAACAGACTCACTGCATGGGCCTCTGATGCCATGTCCAATTAGTTCCCAGACCAAGGGCACTGCAGATGACTGCTTAAGGAGCACTCCAAACGTGCTACCATTCCCTTTGAATTTCCTCACATTCGAGGCTCCTGTTGAAGTACAGAGCTCCGAGTGACAATGACAGTATACTACCAGTAAAAACCAGGTGAGTCTCTGACAGCCTGCAGGGATCTCAGTGTCTGTGCATCTGAATAGTCCACGTGGCTTTTATTTGAAAGAGTAAAATAATAAGTTCTAATTGTCAAGTGCTATGAGAATAATGAACAAAGATAAGTCTTATTTCCTTAAAGTGTGCTAGGAAGCCGTTGCTGTAATGGGTTTGTATGTATTCATAAAGTTAATAATCTTTATTTTATTACTAGAACCAAACACCACTAGAAAGACCTACAAATGCATTTGAGAAACTACCGAAATATTTTGAAGAGCAAAACAAAGCCATGCTACCTCGATGGGTACAATGCCTTCTTGTCTTTGAAGAGTTCACTTGCTTCCAGTTTCTCTTCATAAATAAGTTTCTGCTGGTCTGTAAACTGGTCTCTGTATTTTTTACACTGTGAGCCAAGAACAGAAGACATCATATAAGTAAGACATCATTCTTAAATACGCTAAGACCACTTAACAGCAGGGAGAATAACAGTCGATGCTATATGAAATATTCATTTGAAAAGTCAAAAAGCATTGTACGTTTAAAAGGCTTGAAAAATGTCACAAAAACTATGACTTTGCTGCTTTGAGGAGGCTTATGCTTCTTCAAAACATACAAGGGCTTTGCTGGATTGGTGGCGCTGGGATCACTGTTCACCTGCACTATGATGCCAGTCCCCGGACAGCTTCCAAGGAGCCCGCCACACTCATTTACAGACCAACACCGACAGAACCCAGCGCACACGACCCAGTGGAGGCACCTACACGAGCCCGGGAGGTCAGCTGACTTGCAGGCTTCAGTCTTTAGCCTTTATTCAGGTCATGTCCATTATTTTCTATTCTGTTGTTTGGTTCGTTGTTTTTTTATTGTCACCAGGGTTATTGCTGGGGCTCAGTGCCTGCACTACAAATCCACTGCTCATGGTGGCCACTTTCCCTCCCTTCCCTTCTTTTTCATTAAGTAGGACAGCTAGAAATGGAGAGGGGAAAGGGAAGTCGAGTGGGGGAGAAAAAGAGAGACACCTGCAGCCCTGCTTCACCACTGCAGCTGAGATCTAAAAATAAAATCATTAATCAAAATATGGACAACAGAAGTTGGGCAATAAAAGAAAAAAAAATAGACCAAAGCCCACAAGTGACTGTCCTGGAGACTAGTGTGAAAATGTGGTAGAGACTGTTTTTGTTTTTTTTTTCCTCCAGGGTTATTGCTGGGCTCGGTGCCTGCACCATGAATCCACCACTCCCGGAGGCCATTTTTCCCCCTTTCGTTGCCCTTGTTGTTGTAGCCTCGTTGTGGTTATTATTATTACCATTGTTGATGTTGTTCATTATTGGATAGGACAGAGAGAAATGGAGAGAGGAGGGGAAGACAGAGAGGGGGAGAGAAAGATAGACACCTGCAGACCTGCTTCACCGCCTGGGAAGCGACTCCCCTGCAGGTGGGGAGCCGGGGGCTCGAACCCGGATCCTTACGCCGGTCCTTGCGCTTTGCGCCACCTGCGCTTAACCCACTGCGCCACCGCCCGACCCCCAGTAGAGACTGTTTTTTAGGTAATGCTTGTCAAACATTAAAAGAGATAGGATAAGAAATCTCTGGGGGGTAAATGTACTATGACGTTTTACCCTCCACAAGTGGAAAATTCTTTTCAGCTCTTTGTGAGTAGAATCCAAGAACAGGTAAGGTCTTGGTGGCCAGTTCTTGTCTATTGGTGATAAGGAAGGCATCTTATTTTTCATTTCCAAGAAGTACTTTTGCACCTGTGTTGGGTTGGAGAGAAAATACCAAGTGAGTGAAATACAGCACCAAAGATAAGCGAAGCAGCCAGATTTTAGCCCATGAAACTTTGAACTCCTCTCAAGTGGTTTTGCTCTTAAGAGTTGGGTTGGGAGCATCTGAGTTTCAACAAACCGTTAAGAGAAGAAAACTAACATCAATACCAACACTTAGAGGACTACATTTTATTAGGCAGGAGACTAGTCACATTGCCTGTCTGTTTTTTGTTTTTAAAATATTTTGATTTATTGATTATTGAGTAGAGAAAGAAATTGAGTGGAGGTAGAGATAGACAGGGAGAGAGACAGACAGACACCTGCAACGCTGCTTCACCACTTGTGAGGCCTTTCCCCTGCAGGTGGGGACCAGGGGCTCAAACTTGGGTCCTTGCTCACTGGAATGTGTGTGCTTAACCAGGTGCGCCACTGCCTGGCCCCTGTACAATGCCTGTTTATATTCAGTGAATTAATTTAGCCTCTAGGGTTACTACACAAGGCACTGTAAATTGTAAAGGCACAGCTTCCAGTGGCCTCTTTCCTCTCTTTCTTTCTTTCTTTCTTTCTTTCTTTCTTTCTTTCTTTCCTTTCTTTCTTCCTTCCTCTCTTCTCTCTCTCTTTCTCTTATACTTGATAGGACAGAGAGATATTGAGAGGGATGGGAAGATAGAGAGGCAGAGAGAAAGACCAACACTTGCAGACCTACTTGGCCACTTGTGAAGTGGCCTCCTGCAAGTGGGGAGCAGGGGCTCAAACCCAGATCCTTGAACTTGATAGTACGTGTGCTTAACCACGTGCACCACCACCGGGCCCCCATAGTAATTTTTTCCTTCCTTCCTTTTTATATACAGAGAAAAGCAGCAGCAGAGACAGGCCCCGCAGCCCTGTTGCACCATCCCCTACAGGAGCGGCAGGGGTGGTCCCTGCTTGTGGTGAAATGCACACATCCCTGGGTCTCCCACTACTTGCTCCAGCCGGATACTCCATGACAGAGACAGAAGGGATAGAGTGGGAGGAGAGAGAGAGGGAGAGGGACAGAGGAGACCTGTAGCCCTCCCTGCTTCACAGTTTGAGAAGCTTCCCCCTTGCGGGTGTGAAATGGGTGCTTGAACCCAGGTCCTTGTATGTGGTGAGTTGTGTGTTCAATTAGGCGTGCCGTCACCTAACAGCTATATTTAAATTTTACGTAATAAAAAAAAAACCACTTATAAATCCAGCTTGTCACGCCTATCACACGTATTCCAAGCGTCGATGGCTTCCAGTGGTCTGTGGCTGCTCTCTTGAATGGCCAAGCGGCAGGTCACGCGCAGAGAACGTCCTACTGGCTAGCACCGCCCGAGCCGACAGAACAGTGGCTCCAATCTGTACTGAGCACGGACCAGGCATCAAAGGGCTTCACATTAGCACGCTAACCGAATCCTCACAGCTTCGCAAGGTGAGTGCTATTATTCCCAGTTTGCAGAGGACAAGATGAGGCCGACAGAAGCGCCTTGATGAACTCACAACCTGCCTCTGTCACTACAGAGGAAGCAGGTCCCTGTGTCTGCACTCATCACCCAACACACAAGCTTCTCAGAGGGCCAGTGTCGGCGGACTCCCTCTCCTCCAACCCTACTCCTACTCCTACGACCTCGCTCGTTGACTCTGCAGCAGGCAGCATAGATACTGCCCATAGATACGCCTATGCTGAAACTATTACCTACCCCCCCCCCCCCACCGTGGTCTTAGGAGACGGATCTGTGGGAGGAAGTGAGGTTTAACTGAAATCCTGAAGGCAGAGTGCCCACGGGGGGATCAGGAGTCTGCTAAGAAGAGGCAGACAAGGTCTTTCTCTTTCACTCCACCTTGTGAGTGGAACCAGGAAGAGGTCCTACCAGAAACGAGAAGGACAAGCACTCACTGTCTAAATGGCACCGAAACATTCCTCTTTCCCTCACTTCCTTTTCTTTCTCTGCCCTCCAGGGTTATTGCCGGGGCTTGGTGCTGGCACCATGAACCCACTGCTCCTGGCGACCACTGCCCCCCCTTTTTAATTGGATAGAACAGAGAGAAATCGAAAGAGATGCGGGGAGGTAGAGAGACAGAGGGACACCTGCAGACCTGCTTCACCACTTGTGAAGCTTCCTCACTGCAGGTGGGGACCAGGGGCTTGAACTTGATTCTTGTGTGGGTCCTTGCGCTCCACACTGTGTGTGTTTCACCAGGTGCGCCTCCACCTGGCCCCCGGCGTTCATGGTATTTGGGCTTCTTATGGTTTGTAATTAACAGCAGGTTACAGGGTCAGAGGGCTACAGGGCACGGTTCCCACCACGCCCTCTTCCTGTGGTAATCACCACAAAGGCGTCAAGACCGTTCCTGTTTGACTTATTTTCTCCAGGGGCATGTATTCCAGTTCCCTAGGCTCCAGGTAGGAGCAAACACACCGGTGCTTGTCTTCCCTCACTTCGCTAAGCATCATCACCTCAAATTCATCCACTGGCTTCTGACAGTAGCTTGAGTAAGAGTGTTTGTGTTCTAGTAACCTGAACTGAGATACCTGGATTTCTTGAGTCCGACTTTCCCCAAAGTGCGTTGCTTCTGCCAGTAAGAATATATTAATCGTATACGTAATGTTGATGTAATGAACACACTTGGACTGAATTTGAGGAGAGATAATAAAAGGTCACAATCTCTCAGTCTCCTAGTTCTGACTGGAGTCTTAACAGTCAAGTCAGATATTGATTTGATACTTTAGTTAATCTAATAATGCTAATTAATCATACCTAAAAGGCAAACTTACAATTCTCTGCAGTGTAAATTCATAAATTTTCTTCCCAGCATTGGCTCTGAAGAATTTCCTGTACTCTCTTCGCACCTTTAAAAAGAAATTGCAGGATACAATGGTTAATGTGTGGACAGAGATGCCCAGGAAAAAATCATACACACACACATCTGTTACTAGTGAAGAAAGGCGGTCTAAGCACAATTGTAAGTCTTTGTATAGGCAGTAAAACGGCGGAAACATACTCATACAGAGATGAAAACTGATCATGCTACAACGTCCTGATGCTTTAGGTCCTTAGTCCTAAGAAGTCTTGAGAGAAACCTGAATGACTTGTCAAGAAACATTTTATGGGCATAGCTCAAAACTCATCACATACCAAAATACACTTCAGTTAAAAAAAAAAGCGAACCATTTTCCCTTTAAATTGCTCTTAAGAAGGCAAAAACATACAATGAATTCTGTCGTGGTTCTCAAAACATTTTGCATGTGAAGATAAGACGTCAGTACCTGCACAGGAAAACTCACTGTGACTAACAACAACAGAACATTTAAAAAGTTTTAAAAATCACTATATCTGCCATTTTATGCATTCATTTATATTCACCCCAAGCATTCCTCCAAACACAATCACAGCCCTTAAACCACCCTTTGATTTCAGTGTTTGACACTTCTTTGATGTGGCTGTACTTCCTCTGAACAGCTCTGGCAAAGGAGCTAACTCAGAGACCAGGGCAGTCTATTTTATCATAAAAAAAAAATCTAGAAAAATGAGTGAGGTGTTTGCCGAATGAATAAAAAAACCCAAGGGGAGAATATTTAAAATAGTGACTAGGCTCTAGCTACACATGGGAGAGTTGGAATTTTGCAAACAAGCCAATCTCCAGGAAGTAGGCACACACCTTTCTCTTGCTCCGAGTCCCTCGTTTTAACTGTATAAAATATTTCCACGTTAGAGGATGGGAGGCAGCAGCTGGCCCATCAAATCCAGTTTGGAGAAGAGTGTTTCCCACACATATTTAAAGGTTAACAACTGGGAGTCGGGCGGTAGCGCAGCGGGTTAAGCGCAGGTGGCGCAAAGCACAAGGACCGGCATAAGGATCCCGGTTCGAACCCCGGCTCCCCACCTGCAGGGGAGTCGCTTCACAGGCGGTGAAGCAGGTCTGCAGGTGTCTGTCTTTCTCTCCCCCTCTCTGTCTTCCCCTCCTCTCTCCATTTCTCTCTGTCCTATCCAACAACAAGGATATCAATAACAACAACAATAATAACTACAACAATAAAACAACAAGGGCAACAAAAGGGAATAAATATTTAAAAAAATAAATAAAAAGCTTTAAAAAAAAGTTAACAACTTCAGCAAAAATGCAAATGTAGTTCGTTTTACAACTGTCTAGGGTCCACTGGTAGAGACAGCAGGATGGTTATATAAAAACATTTTCATGACTGAGGTAGTGGGGCCCCATATTCAATGCCCCAGTCAGCATCAATCAGAGCTGACTAGTGCTCTGGTCAATAATCATAGCACACAAGCCAGGGTCTAGCAGGAGTGAGCCTCGTCCCCAGCAGACAATCTCTGACAGTGACGACTGCAGCCTTTCCGAGAAGCACTCAGGGTCCCAACTGCAGGAAGCCCCATGCTTCCCAGTCCCCCTCCTACTTGGCTCTCTTGATTATCCACATGACTAGCCTGGTCCCTCTAGACATCTGAGCTCAGTTTTTAGAAGGAGGAGCTGTGTGGACACATATTTTGGGGAGATGTGAAATTGTACCCCTGTGACAACCACACACTCATAAGAAACATTTCCTTAATCAATGCAAATTAATTCTAAAATAAGTTAAGAACTAACTCTCTTCAAACATCACATATACACTTTTTTTCAGTTGTATTTGTTTTCCGTGTTGTTGATTTAAATTTTTCGTCCACTTCGGGAATTATAAGATTCATAATCTTTGTGGATCTCAAATACAGGTGGTTTGAAGAAACAAGAAGAAAAAAAAAAAACCCAAAAACGTGTGCTTATTAATTGAAATCACAGTGGTGTAGGAAAGAAAGTATGTTAAACCAGTGAAAGTATTCTCAGAAATATTCTAGGTGGCCTGCTGTGTTGAGTTAGAACTCACTGTAATCGAGCTCACCGCACCGCACCTGTCTGTACTGAGGACAGACCGTTGCTGTACAGTTAAAGCCTGCGCGGAAGCCCGACAGTGGTTTGGAGAACTTTGCGACCACTTACATAGGAAGAATCGAGTCTCTGCAAAGGAAAAGATGACTGCTCATACTGATACAGCTCTCCTTAAAAGGACAAAATTCTTTTTTTTAAATTTTTACCAGAACACTGCTCAGTTCTGGCTTATGGTGGTGCTGGGGATTGAACCTGGCACCTCAGAGCCTCAGACTTGGAAGGCTTTTTGCATAACCATTATGCTACCTCCCCAGTGCCAAAAGGACAAAATTCTAACCTTGGACTCCTGAGAGTCGTTTTCCTATTTCATAGCAACAGTGATAGTAACATATCGAAGTATCTGTCTTGTTGGAAACAGTGAAACAACAGGCATATCTAGAGTAGAGCCCAATTTTCAGCTAAAACAAAATTCACCTACAGATTTTTAATTGAAATTGTACTGATTTACCACCAGCTTATAATACGAGCTGGATTTTGCTTATAGGATGCCAGCACACCGCACTAACGTGAGAGTGTTTTCATATTCCATTCAGATAGGCTCAGAAGACTAAGGATTAATACGTTACAGCTGGAAGAAATCGTTACAGAATATAAAGTCCCGATTCAGTGTTGCTTGTTCTGTCCTTTTATGAAAATCGAAAATCAGATTAGAATGTGAAAATCGGGCAAATACGATCATTAACCTTGACTTAAAAATGTGATCATTAAATTTGTTGAGGAATTCTTGAAATAGAAATATTAAACTCCTATTTGCTACCTGTTAATTACTTGAGAATTACTTAAAGACTATTCAGGATACCCTAAGATGCTAACTTACTAAAAAGTTGATAGGGTAGATTTTCAAGAAAAGAGTACAGATGGTTTAAAAATAGAACTTACTACCAATGCTGTCCAAATTCAGTCAACAGTTTCCTAGATAATAGTTAAGTCTTTAGGAAAATAAAAACGCTGCGAACTAAAGCAGAAATACTGTCTAGAAATAGTGCCAAGGGGGTCTACTTCTGCTCCCAGATGGCAGTATGGGGTGGTTCTCCACGGCAAGAGTACCAGGAAGGTCTTTTCTAAATAGTGCTCTGGGGCTCAGAATCACATTTCCCTAAGTGCATCTTTATCTAAAGTAAGTACCACTTGGAAATAAGCCCTACCCTAAATTATAATGTATTTGAGTTTCCAGTTACTTTCATTAAATGACCGACAGATGGTCCTTGCCAAAATAAATCTATTTGTTGATGTAAAATCATCTGGTTTTCTATGCTGAAAAATTAGCATGGTGATTACTTTGAAGAAGACTCTGGTCCAGGGGGCTGGCTGGGTGGTAGCACACCTGGTTGAGCGCACATGTTACAATGAGCAAGGATTCAGGTTCGAGCCTCCAGCTCCCACCTGTAGGGGGAAAGCTTTACAAGTGGTGGGGCAGTGCTACAGGAGTCTCTGTCTCTCTCCCTTCCGATTCCCTCCTACCCTCTCGGTCTCTGGCTGTCTCTATACAATAAAGAAAACTAATATAAAAAAATTAAAGCAAGCTCTGCCCAGGTGCCATCACTGGAGCAGAAGAGGGTGTGAGAGGGAGGCAAAGGTTTGACCCCCTCACTCCTGCCCCACTGCAGGTGGCAGGTCGGCTCTCAGCTCAGTGAACAGAACTCTGTCTCATAAATGAAAACAAAACAAACAAAACCTTTCGGTCTCATAAAGACACACAGCATGGAAAGAATAACGTGTCTTGGATAAGACAGGTTGCTTAGTTATTACTTGAAACTTAATGAAATGGTCTGGGAGGTGGCATAGTGGATAAGGCATTGGACTCTCCAGCATGAGGTTCTGAGTTCAATCCCCGGCAGCACATGTACCAGAGCGATGCCTGGTTTTTCCTCTCTCCCATCATTTCTCGTGAATAAGTACATAATTTTTAAAAAGGAAACTTAATTAAATGAACACAGCACAAAAACAAAACAATCAGGGAATGTTAGCGTACAGGTTTGTTTTCCGAAAAGAAACACAATTAGGCAAGATGACATTGTAGAAGACTGTGCAGACCATGAGCAAGCAAACCCCAGAGTTTTCTGAGGGTTAGTGGGTGTTAAGCTTCGTTGAGTTCACCCTGGACAGAGAGAAGAGGTTGAAGAAGTAAGTACCTTCAGTCCAAGCCAGTAAGCCCAAATGACAGCGACAGCATGCTTACGTCTAGCCTCTTCCTTCAAGCGTCTCAACTCCCTCCGAGCCTAGAACGTTTTAGATAGTAAATGACAGAGACGGCCCAATGCAGACAGCACAGACGACCGGGAAAGACACCCCCACCAAACAGATAGCTGGTTTACGAGCAGGCTGTCCGAGTGACAGAGGAACAGTGCATGTTCACCGAAATCCAAAGCGCCAGTGCCAGGCCGGCCCAGTTCTCTGCACTGCAGTGTGCTGAGCCTCTGTCCCGGAACAGGGACTGACATTCTTATCTTTTCTTTTTGATTGTCTTTTTTTTGTATATTTCTTTATTGGAAGATTGATGTTTTGTTTTACAGTCGACAGTAAATACAATAGTTTATACATGCATAACGTTTCTCAGTTTGGGGCCAACATTATTATTATTTTAATATTTATTTATTTATTTATTCCCTGTTGTTGTCCTTGTTGTTTTATTGGTATAGTTATTATTGATGTCATCGTTGTTGGATAGGACAGAGAGAAATGGAGAGAGGAGGGGAAGACAGAGAGGGGGAGAGAAAGACAGACACCTGCAGACCTGCTTCACCGCCTGTGAAGCGACTCCCCTGCAGGTGGGGAGCCGGGGGCTCGAACCCGGATCCTTACTCTGGTCCTTGCGCTTTGCGCCATGTGCGCTTAACCCGCTGCGTTACCGCCTAACTCCAACTCCCGGGGCCAACATTTTTGAGGAGGGCCATCTGTGTGAAGTCTGAAGTTATCCAGGGCCTGGCGGTAACGCACCCAGGTCAAAACACACAGTACTCTAGTACTGAGCGTAAGGATCCAGGTTTGAGTCCCCGCTCCCCACCTGCAGCAGGGGCGCTTCACAAGTAGTGAAGCAGGTCTGCGGGTGTCTACTTTCTCTCTCCCTGTCTCCAACCCGTTCAATTTCTTTCTGTTCCACTGAATAAAAATGGGAGGGGACGACTCTGAAGTAATTCTTCCCCCATTCCTTTTTACCTCCCAAGTCCTCCATTCTCTCTCCTTCTCAGATTCCTTTTCCACGTTCCTCACTGAGAACGGCCAGCCCAGCGGCACGTAGTGGTCACAGTAAGGTCCCCTATCTCCACAGTAGGAGACGAAGGAGGCTGTGACTTCCCGGGCTCCTTCATAAAGGACACATTCAAGACCAGCTAGAGCGCAGTCCTTTAGAGAACCGGAAGGAAGGGCCCAGGCAAACCAGGCCCGGCACACACAGTACAGTGCAGTGGGGCCTCTGCAGGGGGAAGCTTTGCGAGCAGTGCCACTGTGCTGCAGGTGTCTCTCTCTCTCTCTCCCTTTCTATCTTCCCATACCCTCAATCTCTGTCTCATTCCAAAATTAAATAAATAAATAGATAAATAAAATAATGAAGCCTCTTCCAAAAGAAAAAAAAAAAAACTGGAAGGGAATAGGGTGGCTTGTCTGAAATCCAGACAAGCACATAAAAAAGCCTCCAAAATTTAACATTCTTTCCAGCTAGACAAAGAGAACACATGGCACGTGTAAAAATTCACTATTTATCAAGATCCCAAACAACGGAATCTACCAAAGCAAAACAAAAAAGGGAACATCTTAACATCTTACATAGGGTTTTGTTTTTTTTTTTTAAAGGAATCTTTGGGAAAAATTAATCTGACGTGGGTTATTCTAAAAGACAGGAAAGATAGAGCATCGCTTGTGCACTACAGTACTGGGTACTGTGAGTGGGGAGCGAGCTGATCCAGTGAGCGGTCCGGGAACAGTTGGCTGAGAACACTGTCCCAGCTAGAACAGGCCACTCAGTGGCCACTTGGCTCAACTAGTCTGTCGCTCACAGAATTTCAAGGGAGACCACAAATGAACAACTCTGGTTGGCTTTTGTCACATGAAGGTCTTTGTAGACAAATGTTAGCCTTCCTTGTTGTTCTCACGAGATGTTGACAAGGTAGACTTGAAAAACATAGGCCGCCACTGATAGCCCCATTTCTAATGGGAACACACATTTTTAGAGATGACCTTTGATTCTCTAAGTAACAAAAACATCAAAAACCTTGTCCCTCGGGGAATGTGAAATGTTCATAGAGCCCACGACTCTGCCTGGGGATTAGAGGGAGTACTCAGGAGGCCTTTGTTCCTGAAAACAAACAGCTGATGCTGAAATTCCAGAGATTCCTGGGTGGCAGCTCTAGCTAGCTTTGCATGAATGCTGCTTTCAGTCACATCACAGTGGACTCCTTTCACATGTGATATTCTGCTTATAATTATCAATATTTTGTTGTGATGAGTCTAAAAAAAAAACCAATTCATTTGTGGATTAATATCTTTGTAAGGCATGCACCCAGAGTGTCACTATGGCCGACACATTGCAAATGACCAAATACTCAAGCTCTCCAGCATGCTCCCGGCCCCCAACACTTGTACAAAATCCTCAGGGAGGAGGAAAAAGAGAAACTAAATGTGCATGCTAGATATGGGTTTCCTTCCTTCCTTCCTTCCTTCCTTCCTTCCTTCCTTCCTTCCTTCCTTCCTTCCTCCCTAAGAGCATTTATACAAGCATGCTATTAGCAGGCACTCCGTCTTCTCCTGCTTACACATGCTACGCTTCCTTCATGCAGCGGTGGCACTAATATCTCCAGCCGTATTCAGTCCGGCTCCTAGCACATGCACCCGTGTGAGCGGCTGTTAAGTGTAGTCATCCTTCTACTCCTATGCTAGAGACAGACCGGTTACTGCGGGAGCCAGGGCGGATGGAGGACGGGAGGTGCACATCGAGTACCTTAGATCCAAGCCAGTAAGCCCAAATAACCGCAATAGCATGTTTATTCCTAGCCGCCTCCTTCAGCCGGCTCAGTTCCCTTCGCGCCTGTGATGCATTTGAAAAGGAGTTACAGAAAAGTGTAAGGCAGGAAAGGTGACTGCTGCTTCCCAGTGGAGAAAGAAGACAAGCCAGACACCGGTCACCACTACGCAGTGACCAACGCTAAAGCGTGTGCCACCACCCCACACCACCCCGCCAGAGAGAGCGAGAGGCCAAGGCGTGCTCAGGAGCTTAAGCGAGGGGAGTCTTTCTGTCCCAGAGTGAGCGTCACGACTCTGCAATGCCCTCAAACCCGAACCCAGCTGCCTTCCTTGGGGAGGGGTGGAGGGGGCATCACTGTCCTACCTGGGCACCGTGCCAGTAGGCCGCAATGGTGGTGGCTGCTTCCTCACAACGTTTCTGATGCTTCAATTCCCGCAGGATTTTTCGAGCCTAAGGGACAGATGTGCCAAGAGAAAGTTAACCCCTCCGATGCGACCTGAACAATGTAATAGTAATGCCCATGGGCAGGTGAGAAAGAGGAAGCGGCCCGCCTGGATCTACTCTGAGGCAGAAAGAAACGTGATGACAGGGGAGTCGGGCGGTAGCGCAGCGGGTTAAGCGCACGTGGCGCAAAGCGCAAGGACCAGAGTAAGGATCCCGGTTCAAGCCCCTGGCTCCCCACCTGCAGGGAAGTCGCTTCACAGGCGGTGAAGCAGGTCTGCAGGTGTCTGTCTTTCCCCCTCTCTGTCTTCCCCTCCTCTCTCCATTTCTCTCTGTCCTATCCCACAACAACGACATTAATAACAACAACAATAATTAAACAAGGGCAACAAAAGGGAAAATAAATATTTTAAAAAAAGAGAAAGAAACGTGATAACAGCAGTAGAAGCTACAGCACACTAGACAAACGCAATCCTTGGCAGCATACGGTCAGAGACTCCACAGTGATCCAGCAGTGCCCATTTCTCACACTTCTCACACTTACTCTTAGTGTCTGAATTCTATCGATAACTATACGTTAATTCGAAAGTCACGTTTCCATTGTGCTGAACTAAAACAGTTTCACTGGTGCAGAACTAGCAGCTTCTTCCTAGTAGATGCTGGAAAGCGTGAGGCAGTGGGGATCAGGGGACATGGAGTTTAGAGACAGCCTCGGAGCCATGCTCCTCCCGGCCCCAGGCTGGAGACTGGAAGCCAAGGCTGAGCACTCCAGCCCGAGAAGGCCGGACAGCTAGCTGTGGGAGTCTGCATTTTCTGGGGTGTCCCTCACAGCTCTTTAGCTTGTTCACTGGACTAGACAAAGCGTGACTGATGCCACGGGGCTCCCTGACCCAGGGCTCTAGTTTTTTTTGAAAAAAATTTTTATTATCTTTATTGATTGATTGGATAGAGACAGTCAGAAATCGAGAGGGAAGGGAGGGACAGAGAGGGAGAGAGACAGACAGACACCTGCAGCCCTGCTTCACCACTTGTGAAGCTTTCCCCCTGCAGGTGGGGACTGGGGGCTCGAACCCTGGTCCTTGCGCATTGTAAAACATGTGCACTCAACCAGGTGCGCCACCACCCTGCCCCCCAGGGCTCTAGTTTGAGGAGGCTCCGGACCACTGCACGGAATCCCCTATCTCGAAACTGGTCAGGACGGGCCTGGAGCATGTTTGACCTGGAGTAGGAGACAGTAAACTCGCTCTGCAGATGACCAGGAGCAAATATTTTGGGGTTTCGAAGGTCACAGACTCAGAATTACAGCTCAGTCGCTGTCACAAAAAGACCACAGGTGCCATGTAAAATAGACAGCCAGCCTGGCTCTACGGCAATGACACGGCCTTTCAGGGACTCGGCCCTGCAGGCCTTTATATGCTATGCAGGAGACTTCTTTGTCTTGTTCGCAAAAGAATCCTAAAAAACGCAAAAACCATCACCGTTCTTAGCTCCCTGGCTCCACAATGACAGTCAGCAGACTCGAGCTCACTCACAGCCTGTACCATGATGAATGTCCCCTAACCAAGGCCTGACACAGCGACTGCCAAGCGGGCCGCCTGCAGTGACGCCCCCCAGCCCGGCTGGAGCTTTAACAAGCGCGCAGGGCAGCCTGAGACGAGCAGCAGGACATTCTGGAAGGGCTGCTGATTCTTTTTCTTCAAAATTTTTTCCCCCTTTCGTTGCCCTTGTTATCTTCATTGTTGTTGTTATTATTGTTGTAGTTATTGTTGTCGTTGTTGTTAGATAAGACAGAGAGAAATGGAGAGAGGAGGGGATGACAGAGAGGGGGAGAGAAAGACAGACACCTGCAGACCTGCTTCACCGCCTGGGAAGCGACTCCCCTGCAGGTGGGGCGCCGGGGGCTCGAACCGGGATCCTCCTGCTGATCCTTGCGCTTCGCACCACCTGCACTTAACCCGCTGCACCACCGCCTGGCTCCCGGGGGATGCTGATTCTTAAGTACAGAGGCGGCCGTGTGGCAGCCTCTGGGCCACGACTTCCCACAGAAACATGGGTCAGGAGGATACTGGAAGCATGTAGACTCTGACTTCAAGAACTCCCTGCTCAGAGAACAACGCACTTAAAAAAGAACGTGCGTTAGAAGGAAGTAGCCCAGACCTGGCCACGAGTCGCAGCCTGGCCCATAATATTTACTCTTTCTCTCTGACTGTTTACAGGAGGGCAAGTCCGAAGACACTATCCTCTGTTGATAAGATCAATTCTCTCACACTTACCTTCCAACCGCGGCTATAGGACTGAATGACCAGGGCGGAACACTTTGTCTGTCGGTACCTCTTCTGTTGCTGCAGAATCAAAGCGGAAGATGTCAGCGGCTCTGTTTCCCCATGTGTGACACGCATCTTGCCAGGACTGACTAAGGACACCTCCCATTTCATACTCTGAGCTCGTGGTCACCCATATTCCTTCTGGGAACCATAATGAGAAGGGAAAAAGGAGCAAGCAATCTAAAATCATTAGTTAATCCAAAGGGTGCTTCATGATGCGAAATATGATTAACTGGTAGCTGGCACAGGACTCCTGGGTACACGACAGACCTGGCACACAGCAGACATTCTGCACGGACACACCAAATGCAGACAGAACCAGGTGAACATCTGCTTGAGAGCTCTCTCTCTGCTCGGTACCATTCTTCTCTTCACCATGCATCTAACTAGGCCAGCTCTAACAACTCTGCTTTCTTTCTTTCTTTTGAAAATACTTTTATTTATTTATTATTGGATAGAGACAGAAATTGAGAGGGAAGGGGGACACAGACACACACACACACACACACACACACACACACACACACACAACACACACAGACACCTGCAGCCCTGCCTCACCACTTGTGAAGCTTTCTCCCTGCAGCTGGGGACCAGGGGCTTGAACCCAAGTCCTTGTGCACTGTAATGTGAGCACTAAACCGGGTGCACCACCGCCTGCCCCTCTTCATCCTTTCTTCTAGGTTTGCTGCGTTTTCTCTGTCTCAAGCTGGGGAGTCAGGTAGCAAATGTAAATAAGCTTACATCAACTGACTAAACCTTTATGGAACTTTGATTTTGCATAAAGTCCTTTGGCAGCAAGGCTCTCCATGTGAACCTGACACCATCCTGCACTGAAGGGCTTGTCGTGGACACAAGCCAGCAATCTGAAGTGGGAACTGCCTCCCAGGAGAGCACCTTCCTGCAGGCACACCCACATGTAGCAGACGTCACTACTCACTGAGGCAAGTTAAAGATCCAGGCTGCAGCGCAGTGATTCTCAACTAACATAAAACCCAGAAACCTTTCTTATTTTTATGGCAAAAACTCGGAGGGCATGGAGAGAGTAGGGAGCCCGTTCTTGAAACGTGAGTGCTGACTAGAATGTTTCCCATAGCGTGCTACTAAAATGTGTCGTATTTTTGGAATTGAGTGGCTTTTCAGTACTGCAAATAAATGCACGACAGGCAGTCATCTCAGAAAACTGGCCACACCATACAGCTAAAGGACATTATCTCTTCCAATCTGATGCGAAAATCAAGATACAGATGTCTGTACTAGCAGAAGATAACGGCTATACGGAACTGGAACTTTGAAGTGGTCCTGGACTTGGCCTTCAGTCCCTGCCACTTTGAAACCGTAACAGAGTTAAAGGTACTAACAGTCCAGTGCCTTGGTTTTCTCATCTTTAAAAAAAAGGCAAGAAGACCAGAGATGGCTCGTGGGGTAAGGTGTCTGCACTGCCACACATGCTGTCTGGGTTCGAGCCCCATGGCCAAACTGCACTACGCTGAAGCTCTGGTGTTGTGGTCTCTCTCATCTCTCTCCCTCTCTCATCTCTCTTCCTATTTTTTTTTCCTTCAGGGCTTCGGGGGTTCAGCACTACGAGGCCACTGCTCCTGGTGGCCAATTTTTCCATTTTATTGAACAGGACAGACATACATTGAAGAGGAGAGAGAGAGAGAGACCTGCAGACTTACTTGCTTTGCCGCTTGTGAAGCATCCCCGCCATAGGCGAGGAGTGAGGGCTTGAACCCAGGTCCTTACACTTCGTACTACTTGCACTTAACCAGGTGTGCCGACGCCCACACACCCCTGCTCTGTTGGTATGCATGAGACCCCTTCTGCTTCATTTGGTTTAAATCCCCCCTGCTTAACACTATTCTATTTACATAACCACTGCATTCTATTTACATAACCACTGTTGACAAGCACCTCCCTCCAGGGTATTGGTGGTTCAGTGATAGGATTCTCGCCTGCTCCGCCCCCTCCTTGTCACACCCTGATCCTCTCCTTGTCACACTCTGATTTTCACCAGTCACTTTTCTCTCCACCCTCTCTATGTCACATCCTGTTTCCACCCTACTTGGGAAGTATATATAAAGATAGCATTGTGAGTTTTAGAGTACTCTGAGTTTAACTTAGCTCGTCTTAGATTGTGCTGCGTACTGCATGAATAAAGAGATACTGCCTACAGCTCAACCATGAGTCCCTGATCGTCTGTTACCCGCCCGTGAAGCCAGCCCGGCGAAAACAACATAGCCCATCGAAAACAACACTGCTCTCTATCTGAAGGGTGTGGCCCAGAGTCATGGAACCTCAGACATCACCAAGTAGCCCAGAGGGTCAAACACGCAAGACACAGGCCTGCGTCCGGACAGCGCACCCCGGGCTCTCACCGCGTATCTCCGGAAGCAGGCGGCGATCACCGTCTGGCTCGTCCGCATCAGCAGGAAGTGAGCGCGGCACTTCCAGCCCCGGTAGATCTTCTGGATGAGAGTGGCCAGGTCCTCGAGCCGCTGCTTCCTCAGGTCTTCTAACTTGAATAACTATTAAGAAAGGACAGCAGACTGGTCGTGAAACCCGCATAAACCCACGACATCCACGGAAGAGCCAAGGCGTGGGCACACGAGTGGTTAAATGCACACGCTACAGTGCACATGGACCCAGGTTCAAGCCCCGGGGCCCACCTGCAGGGGGAGAGCTTCACAAGTGGTGAAGCAGGGCAGCAGGTGTCTCTCTATCTCCCCACTCCCCTCTCAATTTCTGTCTCTACCCAGGTAAATAAAATAAAAAGAAAGAGGAAAGGGGTAAAGGTGTCATGATGTTGGAGACAACTCTAAAAAAGGAGAATCATGGGGTCCGGCGGTAGCACAGCGGGTTAAGCGCGTGTGGTGCAAAGCGCAAGGACCGGCATATGGATCCCGGTTCGAGCCCCCGGCTCCCCACCTGCAGAGGAGTCGCTTCACAGGCGGTGAAGCAGGTCTGCAGGTGTCTGTCTTTCTCTCCCCTTCTCTGTCTCCCTTCCTCTCTCCATTTCTCTCTGTCCTATCCAGCAGTGACAATAATAATGACATCAAGGGCAACAAAATGGGGAAAATGGCCTCCAGGAGCAGTGGATTCATAGTGCAGGCACCGAGCACCCAGCAATAACCCTGGAGGCAAAAAAAAAAAAGAGAATCAGCTGTCTTCACTGTAGACGGTACAGGTGACAGCCTGCTCTGATTATTTGCTGAAGTTTATCCAAGAGCCAGAGTCGAGATCCCAGTGGTTCTGAGTGTCTGATCCTCAGAACAGGTGCCCCAAGCTTAGGCTCATCTCTCCACACTGCAGTCAGCTGTCAACAGCAGGGAGACAGAGGCCAGTGCGACTCTAAAGCCACTGAGACATTTCTCAGACGCTCACAACCTCCCAGCCGCCAGCCAGCTCTCTGCTACTGAGACTCCGTGCAGTTCTAGTCACTCTGAGTACTTCCCGACCATCACTGCACGGCTCAGATATCACAAAGCCAGACATCACTCCCCTTCAATTCCTAGAGATCACAGAGGCTTTTCTGATGTATTAAGGGCTGTGGTGTGTGGAATGGGGTCTCACACATGCGCTACTTCACTGCTCTGGGTCACTTCTGCATTTAGGCAGAGAGACAGAGATGAATGAGGAGAAATACCACAGTAACAGAACCCTCTACACCACAGAACCTCCCAGGCTAGGGGTGGTGTGCTGGGACTCAAAACAGCACATACACTACTTGGCCCACCAGGCTCCTTATGTTTCTTAAGTGATGTTTCCTTCAAAATAAACCCTCAAAGAAAGAGACAGGCTGGGAATATGGATCGACCCATAAACGCTCATGTTCAGCGGGGAAGCAATTACAGAAGCCAGACCTTCCACCTTCTGCATCCCACAGTGACCCTGGGTCCATACTCCCAGAGGGATAGAGAATGGGAAAGCTGTCAAGGGAGGGGATGGGATACGGAGTTCTGGTGGTGGGAATTGTGTGGAGTTGTAACCCTCTTATCCTATGGTCCTATCAGTGTTTCCTTTTTATAAATAAATAAATTAATAAACCCCTTGGGGGATGAGGAGATAGCACAGCGGTGGTGCACAGGATATGCAGACAAGAGGTCCCAGGTTCCATCCTCGGCACCACCAAGAGCCAGAGTTGAGTTATGACTCAGGTTAAAACAGAGCAGACCAAAATGAAAACCAGAACAGACCACCGCCACAGCATGGACCTTTTCTCCATTCACCCTGACTTCTCCATTGTCTTTGAAATTTGCAAATAAATTAATGAAAAATTTGAGAGATTATGAAAAGAAAGTGGTACTCTGGGCAGTAACTTGGGTGTACTGATTTTAAGTGAAACACACTGTAAGGCCTTGTATACATGACTAAAGCATACAGTCAGAGTGTAAAAGTTTTGATTACATACTGTTCTTGGATTTCGGATGAATATCTTTGATCTACCAAAGGAATATTCTTCCACAGGAAATTCTAATTCATTAAACAGAACCTCTACACCAGCCCTATAAAAGATGAAAACAATGAATTACAAATGCAGCCTATCACATTTTAAGTCATGCTATCAGGCTCTTGCTGGTATGAAGAAATAGCTTCATTTCCAAGTATAATTACTCTTCAAAATGCATCCTTCTAGCACAGACTTTTCAAACTTAAGTCCCTCCAATTATACCCAAATCCAGTAAATGCTGTTTAAAAAGAAAGAAAATTGGGTCCAGATCAACAAAGTCTAAGAAAACACAGCAGTAAAGTCAGATTCCTGGTTTCATCAGCAGAGACAAGACTTGCAGCAAATATGCATATACCAAAGTGCCAACCAAGGACAGTGTGCAGGAAACTCAGATCTATTTCAAAATCACTCAACTAATTCTCGAAAACATCTTAAGCACTGTTCCCATCTCTCAGACCGTGGGCAGGGCCCAAGAGAGTACTAAGTGCCAAACCAATGAGGCCCAACAGAACATGGATCTTAGGCAGGGAACCCAGGCCTGGACTTGGTTCTGATCTTTCTTGCCATCCTTAGACCCTGGTTTCAACATCAAACTTTCCTGCCCATCTGTGGAATAGGCAGCGGCACTGCAGTGCCTCTCAAATACATTCTTGCAAACATCGACTGTGATGTTCTAGAATTAGCAGTAGAAAGTGAAAGGATGCCTCGAGCCTGTATCATTTGGCGAAGACATTAAATGCACCACAATACACTTCTCGTAATGCAAGTCGAGGGTCTAACACTGTTGATGTTCTGGTCAGAGGTTAGGCCCCATGAGAATATGAAGGCCAACACCAGCGAACTGAAACAGAAATCCTTAAATATCTTTTTTTTTATGTTTTTTAAAATATTTATTTATTTTTCCCTTCTGTTGTCCTTGTTGTTTTATCATTTTTGTTGCTGTCATTGTTGTTGGATAGGACAGAAAGAAATGGAGAGAGGAGGGAAGACAGAGAGGGGAAGAGAAAGACAGACACCTGCAGACCTGCTTCACCGCCTGGGAAGCGACTCCCCTGCAGGTGGGGAGCCGGGGGCTCGAACCGGGATCCTTATGCCAGTCCTTGTGCTTTGCGCCACGTGTGCTTAACCCACTGCACCACCGCCCGACTCCCCCCTTAAATTTCTTTTTACGGTCCATGCAGCAGGCTTGCTGATTTTCTTGTAATAGTGCAGAGACAGTGTCTCTGACCCACTGAGAAGGGGTAACATTTCAGACGGGTGGAAACAGAAGAGAGGTCTTTGCCCAGGTGAGGGCTGATTTCTCTTCTTCTCGCGTGAAGGAAGCTTGTAGAAACTGCTCTACGTTACGAGCTGGCCCGGTGCAGCTCTCCGCCTGGGACTGGCTGCTGAGGGCGGATCAGATGGAGGCCACACTACTCAGCGCCAAGCCACAGACTCCAATCTGGTTTTACTAACAACAGGGCTGCCACTCCCCGACGCCACTTCCCAGCTGAACATACGGCTCCGCAAGGGTGGGACCCCGGCACCCACCCACTGCCATTCTCTACCTTCAAAGACAACGAAGTAAAGCGTCGCTCGTATGCTTTAAGATTTCATCACTGAACACCATCGATGAACTTCTTACCTTGCCGGCCCTTTCCAGTGAGGCCACGTCTGTCTGCAGAGCATTTTGTACCTTTCTAGGCAGGGCTCGTAGGCCTGCCTGAAGGCATAGCCTGCTCTCCTCACACGGACATTCTCCAAAAGCCCCAGGTACCTGATCTGATGGCACACCAACGCCTCGCTGAAGACGTGAGCTGCCTTTTTATCATTTGGTTTGATACACCTGAAAGGCAACAAAAAGTTTAAGCTTTAAATTCTATTTTTGAGGAATCTGTCCGTCCATCTAATGCAAAGTCGATATGATTATTTCCAGAGGAGATGATTCTAGTTGATCCATGAACAACACAAGAGTGCTGAACTGTGGGGTTTTGTAAGACAAGGAGCTGGGCACTGCTCACCCAGTGGTTACGATGGCAAGAAAATAATTAAGGTATAAAAGTATCTGTACGTGTCACTTCATGTTAAGTGTATCTCGAAACTCAAGAGACTTAAAAATGATTTTTCTTTCTTGTGCACTATTCCTGGGCCAATTTCTCCCCCCCCCCCCCTTCCTATTACCACTTTGTGAAGGAGGAAATTTGTTTAATGAGGTTGAATAAATTAGCAAAAGTCAATTTAGGTAGATTCTTACTGGTGAGTCTGAGATTTTAAACTGGGCGTCTGGTTTCAGGGCTGATCTATATTTTATAGAGATAGATAGGTAGATGTCTATGTTATAGAGATAGACAGAGAGACGTATATTTTATAGAGATAGGTAGACATATACTTTATAGAGACAGATGGACAGATGAATGGATAGATAGATGTAGACTTTATAGAGATACAGAGATAGATAGACATTACTTTATAGAGACAGATAGACAGACAGACAGACAGACAGACAGACACTACTGGAGCAGACGTTATCCTAATACCGTGGCACTTCCCTGCGGAGTCAGGGCTCAAACGTGGACTGAACAGATAACAAGGCACATGACCTACCCAGTGAGCTTTTTCTTAGTGCTAAAGAAATAAATATATAATTTAAATGTAATCAGTTGAGAATGAAACCAATTCATCATTTAAAAAATAACTTTTTTTAAAAGCATAAACAGTCTTTATTACAGAATAGAGACAGAGACATTGTGGGGCAGGTCGAGAGACCCCTGCAGCCCTGCTTCACCACACTCATGAAGCTTTCCCCCTGCAGGTGGGGACGAGGGGCTTGAACCTGGGTCCTTGCGCCCTGTAAAGTGTGCATTTAACCAAGTGTGCTGCCTCCTGGCTCCGACCCGTTATTTTTTTCTTTGCAACTACAATCGATAGCTACTGAGGGTCTAACATAACTGCAATCAAACCTGAAAATTTTGCCTAAAAATCTAGATATCAGGCATGTAAGTAAAGCACAAATGCTCCCTCACTCTAGTCGGCTCATAATTGAGTCTTCAAAGTCAGCTACAGAAAGTGCAGGTCGGGCATGGCTGTGTCAAGCGAAATCCAACCTGCTAGACACACCTCTCCTCTCCTCTAGCTGAACAAATACACACAGTACAAACTCTAATCGTAGCTTTTCTTGACTGACTCTTGTGGTGGTTATACCTAACATACCTGAAAAGGCTTTTTTAAGCAACTCTTTTTATCCTTGGGGAAAAAAAACAGATTGTTTTAGGAATAACAGTAATAATAATTATTATCATTATTTCTGGAACTATAATTCTCATGGGAAAGAAGCTATCTTAACAACTTACTACCTTAACAACAGAGCCACCTATAACTAACATTCCACCTAATTTACTGTTGAGTTTTAAGTAAGCATAACACAGATTTAAACTGAATCCAACAAAAGAATCTTACGCCAAAGCCTCACTGCTTCTTATTGTAAAACTCCACAGAGGAAGTTGAGAGTCCTTGTATGTCTATTTCCTTAAGCACCCATTCTATTCCCCGCCACCTCACCCACCCCCCAATTATTTTTCCTTTTTTGGCTCTTTATTTGCTAGTAGAAGGAAAAGGGTGCACTGATGGTTGTTTTTTTTTTTTTTGCCTCCAGGGTTACCGTGGGGGCTCGGTGCCTGCACTATGAATCTACTGCTCCTGGTGGCCTTTTTTTCCTTCCCATTTGATCGGATTGGACAGAGAAATTGAGAGAGGATGAGGAGACAGAGAAAGACAGACACCTGCAGGCCTGCTTCATTGCTTGTGAAGTGACCCCCCTGCAGGTGGGGAGCTGGGGCTCCAACCTGGATCTGTGAGCAGGTCCTTGTACTTCGGGCTCTGTGCATTTAAACAGGTGAGCCACCACCTGGCCCTGAAAAATCTGTTCAGCAAAGCGAATACAACAAGCCAGCAGGCACATGCTTTCCCTCGAGTCCCTTTCTTCTGACCTGCCAACGGGATCAGGCGTGCAGACATACCTGATGTAGTTTGGATTCTTGGTTTGTAGATTTTTCATCAGAGTAGCCACAGAGGCCTTGAACTGTGAGCCTGCAGTAGGAGGCCTTTTCAAATTGATTTTAGAAGGGTTCCCTTCAGGAAACAGAGACTTGATGAGGGTGTGACTGGCCTTCCACATGGCTTGAGACAGATCTCGATAGAGAAGGTCATTATTTTTGTCAACAAATCCTTCCACCTGATACAGCACCTAGAAGTAGGACATGGGACAGCTGTTGACACAACGCTTAACAGATGTCAAACTGAAGTTAAAAATACTCCAACACTATCTATACTCCAGGCTCTTCTTACTCCATCAAAAAAAATTTTTTTTTCCCAACACATTAGTCATACTCCAATTCTGAATTAGCCTGAAAGTTTAAATTCCATCTGTTTAAATCAAAGAGTTAAAAAATTCTATTACTCTTCAGACCTTTGCAACAATAAGTTTCAAAAATGTTATCATAACATTTTCAGAGGATTTTTGTTTCTTTTGGTGTTTGAACATATTTTCGAGGTCTTACTTTTATTTTGTAGTTCACGTGTGCCAATTCTGGTCAGTTTAAAAGTAGACTGGGGAGACAGAAGTGGCATGAATATTTTCATAGACATCCTGAGTCAACAGAGAAATTGACCAGGAAATGATCTTCTAATGACATAGGCTAATGGAAAGAAGAGAAACAACTGCTATGTCTTGAAATAAAAAAGATGTATTCATACAGCAGATTTAATTACAAAATGCATTGTTAAGAATCAGTTACCCACGAGGGAAAGAGAGAGGCAGGCTGGGAGTATGGATCCACCTGCCAACACCCATGTTCAGCGGGGAAGCAATTCCAGAAGCCAGACCTTCCACCTTCTGCATCCCACAGTGACCCTGGGTCCATACTCCCAGAGGGATAGAGAATAGGAAAGCTGTCAGGGGAGGGGGTGGGATACGGAGTTCTGGTGGTGGGAAGTGTGTGGAGTTGTGCCCCTCTTAACCTATGGTTTTTGTCAGTGTTTCCTTTTTTTTTTTTTTTAATATTTATTTATTCCCTTTTGTTGCCCTTGTTGTTTTATTGTTGTAGTTATTATTGTTGTTGTCGTTGTTGGATAGCACAGAGAGAAATGGAGAGAGGAGGGGAAGACAGAGAGGGGGAGAGAAAGATAGACACCTGCAGACCTGCTTCACCGCCTGTGAAGCGACTCCCCTGCAGGTGGGGAGCCAGGGCTCGAACCGGGATCCTTATGCCGGTCCTTGTGCTTTGCACCACCTGCGCTTAACCTGCTGCGCTACCGCCAGACTCCCAGTTTCCTTTTTATAAATGAATTTTTTTTTAAAAAAGAGTAGATTTATCTACAAAGTAATTTATTTCTCTTTGAAGTTTGTGACCTTATTTGCAATAAGGGAGACACCAACACCAGTTAATTTATCTTGTAGGACTTCCAAAATTGATCTACTATTAAAAAATCATTTTTAGAATTATCTGTAGTTTCTATTAGTTAATATGAAACGGATCTCGGAGGATAAGCGAAAAAAATGATTTCGCTTTCTTCTTGGCCACCAGTTAGCAGAGTTCTGCCAGCTTTCTGGTAGTCTTCAGTGACCCTGCTTTTTACTGTCATATCTCTTGTACTTCTTGACAGATCTTTTTATGGGATAGTTAAAGGCTTGCCAATAATAAGAATCAGTTTTTAAAATACATTCGAACTCTTTCGTTAAGACCTTGACTTGGCTCAACATGGTTGAGACTGTTTCTGTGAAGCATTTACTAGGTCTACTATATATTTTGTTTATTTATTTTCCCTTTGGTTGCCCTTGTTTTTTATTGTTGTTGTAGGTATTATTATTGTTGCTGTTAATGATGTCGTCGTTGTTGGATAGGACAGAGAGAAATGGAGAGAGGAGGGGAAGACAGAGAGGGGGAGAGAAAGACAGACACCTGCAGACCTGCTTCACCGCCTGTGAAGCGACTCCCCTGCAGGTGGGGAGCCGGGGGCTGGAAACGAGATCCTTGTGCCGGTCCTTGCACTTTACAACACCTGCGCTTAACTCGCTGCGCTACCGCCCAAGTCCCTACTATCTATTTTTTAAAAAAATATATATTTATTTATTCATGAGAAAGACAGGCAGAGAGAGAAAGAACCAGACCTCACTCTGGTACATGTGCTGCTGGGGACTGAACTCGGGACCTCTTGCTTGAGAATCTTGTGCTTTATCCACGGCGCCACCTCCCAGACCACTAGCCCTACTATTGTTTTAAAATTTATGTATTTCTTACTGGATAGAGGCGGGGAAATGGATAAGGGAGGGAGAGGTAGAGAGGGAAGGAGACAGAGAGAGTGAGTGAGCCCTGCAGCCCTGTTCTACCGCTTGAGAAGTTTTCTCCCTGCAGGTGGGAAGCAAGGGCTTGAACCTGGGTCCCTGCGCACTGTGCTGTGTGCGCTCAAGGCCCCTACTGCCTCTACTATTTTAACAGTGGCTTCATTCCCCCACAAGGTGCACTGACCAGAATGCTCATCTCTACCTCTCGTCGCCCTGCGGTGAAGACGCCGTGAGACCAGTGCGCAGGGCTGTGCCTACCTTGCCGGCATAGTGCTGGATCCTGAAGCAGTTGTGGGGGAGGGAAGTGTCATTGAGGAACCGAGAGCACTTGCTCATCCTGCTCTCGAAGTGCTGGTGGGTGGCGCAGACTTGGTTCAGCTTTTCCAAGAAGGTCTCATCAGTGACCGTGCCAGGCCTCAGGCACTCCTCGTCCAGCATGGCCAGGATCCCATTTGTGTTCTGAGAGAACAGGGTAAGAAAGGTTTCCTTCCTTCCTCAACGTATTGTCTTAATAACGATTTCTGATCATATCCCCGAACACAACCAACTCAGTCACAAGAAAACTCCGGCCAGTTACAACAAAAGGCGAAGGATCAAGACAAACAACACAGAGCTGCACAAGTCGGCTCTTCTTCAGGTGGGGTGTGCGTGTGTGTGCGTGTGTGTGTGTGTGTGCGTGTGTGTGTGGATGTGTGTGTGGATGTGTGTGTGTCAGTGAGTGTGTGTGTGAGTATGTGAGGGCGTGTGAGTGTGCATGTGTGAGAGCGTGTATGTATGTGTCAGTGAGTGTGTATGTGAGAGCGTGTGAGTGTGCGTGTGTGAATGTGTGTGCGTGTGTGAATGTGTGTGTGCGTGTGTGAGAGCGTGTGCGTGCATGTGTGAATGCGTGTGTGCGCGTGTGTGTCAGTGAGAGTGTGAGAGCGTGTGAGTGTGTGTATGTGTGTCAGTGAGTGAGTATGTGTGTGAGTGTGAGCGTGTGTGTATGTGTGTGTGTGAGCGTGTGTGAGTGGGTATGTGAGTATGAGTGTGTGTGTGTGTGAGCGTGTGTGAGAGCGTGTGTGTGACTGTGTGTGTGTGAGTGAGAGCGTGTGTGTGTGTGTTTCAGTGAGTGTGTGTATTTGTCAGTGTGAGTGTGTGAGCGAGTGTGTGTGTGTGAGAGTGTGTGTGCGAGTGTGTGTGTGATTTTCATTAGTTTCTGTGCTCCTATTCTGTTGCCCACCCAGGAGGGACTCAAAAGCCACCTCAACCATCTTACCTGGCTGACTACTGAAATTCCTACTGTTAGAAAACAACTCCATACCTGCCACCAGTGTGCAGATGCCACCATGACTCCACCCTGACCTCCCTGGGCAGACGATCTCCCCCATGTGTCCTGGAGCCTCCCCTCCCCAGAGCCCTGCCCCACTAGGGACAGACAGACACAGGCTGGGGGTGTGGATCCACCTGCCAACACCCATGTCCAGTGGAGAAGCAATGACAGAAGCCAGAACTTCCACCTTCTGCTCCCCATAGAGAATTTGGGTCCAGACTCCCAGAGGGATAAAGAACAGGGAAGCTTCCAGTGGAGGGGACGGGACAGGGAGCTCTGGTGGTGGGAACTGTGTGGAGCTGTACCCCCATGATCTTACATTTTGTTAATCATTATCAAGCCACTCTTTAATTAAAAAAAAAAGAAGAAGAAAATTGCATTGCCAAAGATTGAAAAAGCAAATTTAAAAACCTGAAACCAATGTGACAATAATCTCTACACCATGTGGCCACTGTCTTTTCAGGCCACTATGTAATTTATAGCTTGTGGAGGAAATTGGTTTCAGCTGTTTCCAAACTGTCCATGCGTTCAAAATAAAGTTTATTTTTTTAAGAAAAAGAAATCATGTGATTTGGGATGCTGTTTCAATGATCAATGCAATCAAGCTGTGTTTCCAGAGTCTCTGTTTAGAATAAAACTCTTCCGGATTAAATTTCCAAATGGACGTTAGCCATGACTGAGAGGTCTTATTCCTTGCGTATTCAGAGTCAGTGATTATCCCAAAATTAGTCAGTCCTGTTAAACTGAATCTAAACCCAGAATTTTCTGCATTTAAAGTAGCTTTTCCCTTGATAGGCTCCACCTGCCTCCCAAAGGCCCATGAGTCTCAAGTGCAAGGAGAACAATCTGTTCACAGACTCCACCCACTTCCGCTAAGGCAAACTGCCCCTTTCCGCTCCCCTCTGCTCTCAAGGCCCTGAAAGCCTCTGACCAGCATTTTACTCATTCGACCCAAAACCTTCCGGGAAGTGTGGACTCTCAGGAATCATAACAGCCCCAGAATAAACAGTATTGTTAAGGGAAGGAAGCACTTCCTTTATGCAACCAAGTTCCTATGTGAACAGGAGTTTCTTCAATCACATGCAAAGGGGATTTGGGGCTGTGCTAGTATAGTTAAATTAGGCGTATTGCCGCCATATGTCTGCGTGCTTTCCTGCTCAAAGAGAAACTCCCCCTTCTTGAGGGGGAACGCTTCAGGGTAGTGTTTACTTATACAGGAAAAGGCGCTAGTCACGGATTCTGAAACTTAAGGCTTGCAGAACAAAGATATTTGACCACCAGATAGAACAGGACTTCTGCATCCCACGATGACCCTGGGTCCATACTCCCAGCGGGATAAATAGGAAAGCTGTCAGGGGAGGGGATGGGATACAGAGTTCTGGTGGTGGGAATTGTACCCTTATCCTCTGGTCTTGTCAGTGTTTCCATTTTATAAATAAAAATTAAAAAAAAAAAAAAGAACAGGACATTTTCAGAAAATTCTCTTGTATTCTGGAGTTTCGAATTGCTTAGGCAATAATGTTCATATTACAATACTGTTCAAAAATTTCAAGACAATGTGTATCTTTAATTAAAAACTATAATTTTTTTAGTGTTCAATTTAATGGAATATGGAGCTCTCAGGCATACTTTGAATTCTGATGGAATAGTTAATGACAGTTTCAAAGGGACTTGATAAGATGGACAGACGATGACTTGTGGGGTAGTTTAAGAGTCTCCGACCGGTATGAGACTATATATATTTAAACTGTTACAGTTCTGTAAGCTAATGTTCACTCACTAATGATAGCATAGCAATGATACAGAAGAGAGACTGAGTCCATTCCGGGTCAGCACTCACTCAATGCTGACAGGAAGCATCTCACACACTGTTTCTAATTATTTTGCCATCAAGGCCAAGAGTGAGGCTCATCCTGGGTTACACAAGCATGGCCAGGCTTCCACCACAAACTGTTCCCTTCATCTAATCCCTTCATTTATAATAACCCATAAAGCATGATGTAAAGACAAAAATCCAGGCTTCAGAAGGCTTCTGGTCAAATTATACACGAATCATTTGAAAAGCCCCACAGCCCCTCACCCCAGAAGAAACATCACGTCATCTCATATTGTCGCTAAGCCAGTGCTGGAAGGAAGGTCTGCAGGGAGTTACTCCTGGTGTCCCGTGTTCCTTCTAAACCTGCCTCCACAGGTCTACAAGTGAGCTGTTTCTAGTGTCCTCGTTAGAGAACACTGCAAATTGCTCTTTCCTCCTTTAACCAAACCAGAAAAGCCTGTTTTTGTTTATAATTTTTTGTTATCTATTTATGAGATGTAATCAATATTTGACACTGTATCAGTTTAAGACACACAACATGCTAATTGGATGTATTTCTGTATTAAAGATTATCATATTAATATTAGCTACTTTTTAATGTATACTTATTTATTTTCCCTTGTTGTGCTTGTTGTTTTTCATTATTGTTGTAACTGATGCCGTCGTTTTTGGATAGGACAGAAAGAAATGGAGACAGGAGGGGAAGACAGGGGGCGGGGGGAGAGAAAGACAGACACCTGCAGACCTGCTTCACCGCCTGGGAAGCAACTCCCCTGCAGGTGGGGAGCCGGGGGCTCGAACCGGGATCCTTATGCCGGTCCTTGTGCTTTGTTCTCTGTGCCCTAGCTGGCTATTCACATCCTATGATTACCATTTCCTCTTTCAGCAAAGTTTAAGTACATGCTATATATTGTTGATGGCAGTCTCCAATCTGTACACTGGATATACAAAACTTACTTTCTTCTAGTTGGAAGTCTGTGCCCCATAACCAATGTTCCTGAGTGGCCCCAAACCCCTGATCTATTCTCCTGCTCTGCGTTCGGCATTCTGCGGCTGCGTTATGTAGATGACCGCACAGCGCACATCACTGCCTCCTGATGTGTTTCCTACGCCTGCTTCCCTCAATAGCCGCTCACGTTGCTACCAAAGACAGAATTTCCTTCTTTCTCACGGCCGAGTAACTTTCGACGCTAGATTGCTCCCGCCCCTTGGTTACTGTGAGTAGTGTTAAACTGAGTATGGGAGCCTCAGCCCACTTCCTCTGGATAGATTCCCCACAATGGAACTGCTGGACCATATGATGCCTGCCCACCCTCCACACCCCGGAGCACTGTAGCAGTACTGGGGACTCAGCCCTCAGAGACTCAGGCAAGAAGTTTCTTTGCATTAACTATCATGCTATTTCCCTAGCCCACTCTGTTTTCATTTTTGAGGAGTCTCCGTATTATTTTTCATAGCACCTGTTATCAGCTTCCATTTCTACCAATGGTGCACAAAGGTTTGCTTGCCTTCAAGCCCTTGATAAGAAAGGTCTTCTTGGATCTGGCAGAAACCTGACTCCTCCAGTGCAGTGCTCACATTCAGAAGCAGTGGCCTGAGCCTGGGGTTCTGGCACACAGAAAGGACTGGTGCTTTGCTGCTGGTGGGGATGTCAGTGGGTCCAGCCCCTGTGTAGAACAGTCTGGAGAACTCCCAGAAGGCTAAAATTGAACCTACCCTACAACCCTGCAATTCCTCTCCTGGGGGATAGATCCTAAGGAACCCAGCACACCCATCCAAAAAGATCTGTGTACACATATGTTCTTGGCAGCACAATGTGTAATAGCCAAAACCTGGAAGCAACCCAGGTGTCCAACAACAGATGAGTGGCTGAGCAAGTTGTGGTCTAGATACACAATGGAATACTACTCAGCTATAAAAACTGGTGACTTCACCATTTTCAACCCATTTCAGATGGAGCTTGAAGAAATCATGTTAAGTGAGATAAGTTAGAAACAGAAGGATGAATAGGGGATGATCTCACTCTCAGGCAGAAGCTGAAAAACAAGATCAGAAGGGAAAACAGTGAGCAGAGCTTGGACTGGAGCTGGTGGATTGCACCAAAGTCAAAGACTCTGGGGTGGGTGGGTGGGGTAGATACAGGACCAAAAAGGATGACAGAGGACCTAGTGGAGGTTATATTGTTATGTGGAAAACTGGGAAATGTTATGCATGTACAAACTATTGTATTTACTGTCGATTATAAAGCACTAATTCCCCAATAAAGAGAAAAAAAAAAAAAAAAAGACTGGTGCATTCAGCAGGACATCTGAATGTCACAAATGGCTTCCAGGTTATGCCAGCAGGTGGGATGAGGGATTCCAGCTAGAATATCAAGTTGCCCAGTTGTTTGTGTTCAAGGATTTCATCTGGCTTCTTGTGGCTAAAACAAGTGAAGTCTCCAGCAGACGCCCTCCCCCGTGTGTCCTGGAACCCCCCCTTCCCCAGATCCTTGCCCCACTAGGGAAAGGCAGAAACAGGCTAGGGGTGTGGATCCACCTGCCGACACCCATGTCTAGCGGAGAAGCAACTACAGAAGCCAGAACTCCCACCTTCTGCTCCCCATAAAGATCCTGGGTCCAGACTCCCAGAGGGATAAAGAACAGGGAAGCGTCCAATGGAGGGGATGGGACATGGGGCTGTGGTGGTGGGAACTGTGTGGGATTGTACCCCTGTTATCTTACTATCTTGTTCATCAATATTAAATCACTAAAGAAAAAAAAAAGTGCTAAAGTTTGCCGCTGAAGGAAGGGAAATCATTACAAGCAGTAAATTCTATCACTAAGAGACTCTTCAGAAAACTGTAGCTAATACTCACATTTTCTATGAGGTCGCAAATGATGGCATTGTTGAAGTATTCTATGTGCGTCCATTCTATATCCTGAAAACCAAGCCAGAACAAACAAACAATCACATTCCATAGGATGGTGCCCCCAAACTAGCATCTAGAAGGCAGGCTTCACCCACTGAATCATCTTTTACTTCCTGTATACATAAGAACTGATTCCTTTATAAAACCAGGGCTGCAAATACATTCTTGTAGTTCCCAGCAGCGAGCGGTCCGCTACGGACATGGTCTGACTGAAACGAGCCCCCGTGACCTGCTGGGAGACTGGCTTCCACCGCACACCCATCTGTGGCGATTTCCCACGCACTTCACTGGCCGCGGGCCAAGCGTTCACCCAACCAGCCCTTGGGTCAATATTACTTTGTGTATATTTACAGTGTTTATAAGGAAACAAGTCAGAATTTGATCCCAAGAATCTAAGAATGCCCAGATTTTTCTGTTCTTAGTTTGTAAATCATGAGGCAAAAAAAAAAAAAATTAATTTTAGAGTCAAACACACGTTGGAGTGAAGTTAACTATTTCCAGAGTCAAAGTATTTTCAACTCCAGAAGGACAGAAAAATCCATCTACTAGTTGCAAAACCAAATCTGTGAGGCCACATGTAATCATTCTGTATTTGCTGACCCTGTTGGCCATCACTATAAACATTTATTTTTCCTTCTAAGAGGAAGATATTTAAATCACACAGCAACTTAGGAATATTCCTATATACTCATAGAAGTGGTTTTCAACAGTCTGTACAAACTGTTTTAAGTTACAGATCAAAGTCTGGGCATTCTCTTTAGGATGAGAAGACAGGAAGAGAATGAATCCTGCTTTTAGGGTGTTTATGTTACCAAAAGGTGTCAGACAAGTAAGAAAAGTTCTTAAAGCAAAATGATTACTCTAAAATAGAGAAAAATATCTGTGCTTTAGTTTTCTAGTAATGGTTTATTTTTACTAAGTCACAAGGGAGAATAATCACATTAGAAAAGTGAATATTAAGACCAGAGAGAGAGAGAGAATTCAGTATCCTTCACGAGATAAAGTAATACTACAGCAAGACTACAGAAAGTGATGAGAACTAAGTGACACTATCACTAAAATACTAAAGTGAATAAACAGGAAATAAAGTCATAGGTATAATTCCCCCCCCCCCTAAAGAAAACTATACTTAGGAAGAGACTGGCTAATGAAAGCCAAGTATGTATTCTGCAATTAATTAGGGATGAAAGTATCTTTAAAAAAAAAAAAAAGAAGAAGAAGCGCAAGGACCGGCGTAAGGATCCCGGTTCGAACCCCGACTCCCCACCTGCAGGGGAGTCGCTTCCCAGGCGGTGAAGCAGGTCTGCAGGTGTCTGTCTTTCTCTCCCCCCTCTCTGTCTTCCCCTCCTCTCTCCATTTCTCTCTGTCCTATCCAACAACGACAATAATAACTACAACAATAAAACAACAAGGGCAACAAAAGGGAATAAATAAAATAAATATTTTTAAAAAAAGACATATGTATTTATTGGATAGAGACAGAGAAGGAAAGGGTAATAAAAGGAGAGAGGCAGAGTCCCTGCAGCCCTGCTTCACTGCTTGCCAAGCTTCCCTCTTGCAGGCGGGGGCCCGGGGCTCGGTAATGTGTTGTGCCTTCCACCAGGTGTACCACCACCTGGCCCCACCATCACTTTTGATCCTTTAAAAATTACACTGAGTGAGATAATCCATACCTGGTGCTAGTATACTCCCTGGTATACAGCAAACACTTGATATATGTTACCTATTTCCAGTATAAAACTTCAGAAAACTTGTGCTTTTCAAGGTGAGCAAAGTCTCACGACAGTTTTCGATTTGTACACAGACGCTGAGAGACAGTGAGGGTATACGATCACTTTAGGTTTTTGCAGACGCCTATCATGTTATAAGCAGCATAATCAATTCCTTTGTCAACTGTCAGAGAATTCTCCTGACATTTTTTTTAAAAAACATTTTAAAATATTTATTTACTTATTCCCTTTTGTTGCCCTTGTTATTTTATTGTTGTTGTATAAGAAAGACAGAAATGGAGAAAGGAGGGGAAGACAGAGAGGGGGAGAGAAAGACAGACACCTGCAGACCTGCTTCACCGCCTCTGAAGAGACCCCTCCTGCAGGTGGGGAGCCGGGGGCTCGAACCGGGATCCTGATGCCGGTCCTTGTGTTTTGCGCCACGTGCGCTTAACCCGCTGCGCTACCGCCCGACTCCCCTCTCCCGACTTGCTATCCCATGACAAGCCAGCTGTCCCTTCTCTTTCTAGAGTTGCCTGTCTAGAACAACATATAAATGGAGTCACACAATAAGCAGCCTTTTGAGTCTGGCTTCTTGTCAGTGTCCTACAGGTGACAGTCACCCATCCATGTTACTATGTGTGTCCACGGCCTGCTCGTTTATGCTGACAGAAGCCCCTGTGTGAAAAGAGTCCCTATTCTGTGGGCTATCATCTCGGGCGATTTTCTTAACGTGCTTTTTAAAGATCAAACTCTCTGGTCACGGCTAGGAACATTCCAGCCACAATGACCCTGGGTCCATGCTCCCAGAGGGATAAAGAATAGGGAAGATACCAAGGGAGGGGATGGGATACGGAGCTCTGGGGGTGGGCACTGTGTGGAAACGTACCCCTCTTATCCTGCAGTCTTGTCAATATTTCCGTTTTATAAATAAAAGAAAAAATCTAACTCTTCAGTGGTTATTTTAATGATACAATCTCCCCGTATTTGTTACATGACACTGCCTTTTATCTAGTAAATAGGTACTGAAATCGGTAAGAGAACATCTGTTCTTTTCTTTTCTATTCTTTCTTTTTTTTTTTTTATTGCCACATTGGTTACTGCTGGGGTTCAGTGCCTGCACTATAAATCCATTGTTCCCAGCAGCCATCCCCCCTCTTCTGTTCTTATTTGGTAAAACAGAGAAAAGTGGAGAGAATAGGGAGAGGAAGAGAGAAGGAGACACCTGCCGCCCTGTTTCACCACTCGTGAAGAGTTTCCCCCCTGCAGGTGGGGAGCGGGGGCTTGAACTTGGATCCCTGTGCATGGTAATCTGTGCACCATACCACACCAGCTGATTCTTCTCTTTCTTCCTCTTTGCTGTGCTCCACCTCTGTGGAGTCTCTGTGGGCTTTCTCTGACCTCCCTCAGGTTTCACAGACTATCACTTCTTACTGCTGCACTAGAATCCAGTGTGATCTGCATCGATCCGCTGACATCTGTTTAGTCCTGCTTTGTACCACGTATTATTTCTGAGCACCAGAGCAAAGACACACGTAGTCAGGTTCATTGTGGCTACCAGATGAAAATCGTCAAGTCCTAATTTCTGACCAGTCTGTAAGACCTCGTATGATTAAACTCAGATTAATCTTACCTGGCATTCAAAGAGCATTCTGAAAGAGTATTTGCATTAGGAGAGAGAATGGGATTATTCTCTCTCCCAGGGTTATTGCTGGGGCTCGGTGCCTGCACCATGAAGCCACTGCTCCCGTGGCCATTTTTTTCCCATTTTATTGGAGAGATAGAGAGGAAAAGAGAAAGAAAAGAAGCCTGCAGACCTGCTTCATCGCTTGTGAAGCTTTCCCCTTGCAAGGTGGGGAGTGAGGTCTCGAACCCGGATCTTTGCATGGGCCACTGCGCTCGGCACTAGGTGCGTTGGACCAGGTATACCACCTCCCGGACCCCGAGGTGTATCTGTACCTCCCGTATGTACTCCTCCTGCTCTTCTTTAAGAGTCAGCTCAATGAAGATCTGCTGCAGCTTCTCATTGCAGTAATTGATGATGAACTGTTCGAAGCTATTATCCTGCAGAGAGAAAGGAAGAGTCGTGAGCGCCAGGCCTCCACTCTGAGCGCGGGACCCACAGGGAAAGCGCCCGGCCTCCTGCACCACAGCTCAGCACACAGCTGCGGCCAGAGGCTCGGACATCGAGGACATCGCAGACATCGCGGACACCACACCGGAGAGAAACGACACAGCGGCCACGGAATGGCTGGGGGCCACGCTCCTGACTCCCGACGCTGCTTGGCAAGGGCGAGGAGCTTCCGTTAAAAAGAAGAGCCCCATGTGCGATCAAACAGGCAGGCAGATAGACCTCTGCTACCTCACTCACCACTCTCTCATCCTCAGGGCAAAAACTCCAGTAAAGTCGGCATGTCCTGACCCGCAATTTCCTCGCAACGCTAAAACCCCTCGCGCTGATTCTTACAGTCACATCTTAAAGAGTATTTTAAAATTTATTTCTTTATATTTTATGGGCGAGGGTTAATGATTTACAGTACAGTCGATGACATATAGGCATTAAGATCTTATTTCCTGATCTCATCTACAGGGGGAGATAGGAACAAAAAAAAGAAAAAGGCCATTCTGGGGGGAATAGAAAGTTAAATTTAGACAGGGTGTGGCATATTGCACCACAGCAGAGAACTCTGAGGCAGGAGAGGCAGGACTGAGGTGAAAGGATGTTGGGGTCCTGGTGTGTACTGACAATTAAAAAAAACAATCACACTGTATGTGTGCGTGTGTAGAATGATCATGTTTGTGTGTGATTATGTAATGTATGTTATGTCTGTAATGATTATGGGCTTGTATGCAATAATTAGTTCCATATTTATCTGTCATACTAGACTGTATAGTCTTTTTAAAAAATTCATATTATCTTTATTTATTTGATAGAGACAGCCATAAGTTGAGAGGAGGGGGGTGATAGGGAGAGAGACAGAGAAACATCTGCAGCCCTGCTTTGCTACTTGTGAGGGTTTCCCTCTGCAGGTGGGGACCGGGGACTGAACCCAGGTCCTTGTGCACTGTAACACAGGCGCTCAACCAGATGTACCACACCCCGGCCCCCAAGACAGTATAGTCTTTTTTTTTTTACATGCATAACATTCCCCAGTTTCTCATATACAATACAACCCCCACTAGGTCCTCTGAATCCTTCTTAGACCTGTATTCTCCCCACCCACCCACCCCAGAGTCTTTTACTTTGGTGTGATACGCCAATTCCATTTCAGGTTCTACTTCTGTTTTCTTTTCTGATCTTGTTTTTCAACTTCTGCCTGAGAGTGAGATCATTCCATATTCATCCTTCTGTTTCCGACTTATTTCACTTAACATGAATTTTTCAAGGTCCGTCAAAGATTGGCTGAAAACGGTGAAGTCACCATTTTTTACAGCTGAGTAGTATTCCATTGTGTATCTAGACCACAACTTGCTCAGCCACTCATCTGTTGTTGGACACCTGGGTTGCTTCCAGGTTTTGGCTATTACAAATTGTGCTGCCAAGAACATATGTGCACACAGATCTTTTTGGATGGCTATGTTGGGTTCCTTAGGATCTATCCCCAGGAGAGGAATTGCAGGGTCGTAGGGTAGGTCCATTTCTAGCCTTCTGAGAGTTCTCCAGACTGTTCTCCACAGAGGGTGGACCAATCCCAAGACGGTACAGTCTTAAGGTCAACTGAATGCCACTTTTTTCACCAATGTATGCTCATGTCTTACGACGCACTGCTCTGCTGGCAAGGATTCCTACCCAATGGAGGCCTGAGGAGCCGAGCACATCCAACAACACCCCTCAGCTAGGGATCCTCTCCTCAGTCCCACAAGGCTCAAGCCAGCGTTACTGTTACGACTGCAGCAGTTCCTCCTTCATCTCTGGTTTCTCCGGTGAACTCTGACCAAAAAGATGCAGGCCTGGGTCACTTGTGAAGAGTCCACAAGACCCTGCACATGTCTTGAAGGCACAGGCTTGCTCCAAGCGCTACACCATCCAGGAAGAACTGGCCTGACGACAATTCTTTTCCTCCTTTTCACGTCCATCTCCCTTTGTGAAGACAGACTGACGGTGAGGGGTGGAGTGGCCTCGGGACAGATTTTAGCTCACTGAAGCACTTCAATCTGGCCAGTGAGCCGGCAGGATCCACCTGTATGTCATGGTCCAGATGAAGCCTAAACACACACAGCAAATGGGCTTCTTTCTTTTCTTTGGAAAGTTGATCTTTCATGTCGGGTGGTGGTGGCACACCCAGTTGAGCGCACATGTTACAGTGTGCAAGGACCCCAGTTCGAGCCCCCAGTTCCCACCTGCAGGGGGGAAGCTTTGAGAGTGGTGAAACAGGGCTGCGTGTGTCTCTCTCTCTTCCTCTCTATCACCTCTTTCTCTCTTGATTTATGGTTGTCTCTATCTAATAAAGATGTAAAAAAAAATTTTTTTTTAAAGAAAGTTGATCTTTCAAAATCAGTTTTGCTCCTATTAAGGAAAATTGTAACTGCTTAAACTGTATCATCTCACATTTTTTCTCTCAGAATTCAGCCAAGGATCTCTAAGCAGTGGCAAACTGACTAATCAGAGGGAACATTTAATTCCCAGCCATAGTGACACGTATCCACTACCACTGAAGGATCTTTTCACGTTAAATGTAGTCAAGCATGAGACTGTTTTCTTTCAAAACTCTGATGATTCTGACAAAAGGGTACACATTTATTTTATTTCAGCGTTCATCTTTCCACAATTATAGTTTCAAAGAAATCGATCACCTGTACTTTTTTTTTAAGAATATTATGTCATAACTATTAGAACTTAGCAAAAAAACTGAAGTTAGGTTAATACAAATGCCTCACATTATTATAATCAACAAAAAGTCACCTTAAATATGAGAATCTTGGTAGGTAGGTGTGTGTGTGTGTGTGTGTGTGTGTACGTACCCTGAGTTTGTATCATATGCAATTAATTTTGTTAAATAAAGATGTTCAATTTTTTTTTTAAATGTGAGAATAATGTGGCTCCATCTGGTGTCCTTGGTTTGGTAAAGATGCCTTTATATAGTAGTGAAAGACAACGACTAGATGGCTTCCTCCATATGGCGGCCCAGCACATATGAACTGGAAGGGAATAGAGTAGCCGGCGCGTATCAGAAACCTTGGGAGAACTATGGCGGCCGGCCGTGGGGGCTGGCACGGCGCAGAGCTTTCCTGGTGGGTACGGTTCTTACGGTTTTATAAATCACTGATAAGAAATTTAAAAAAGCAAAGCTATTCTTATGTAATACCACAAATTTAAAAGGTAAACAATTTATAAATAACATTTAAAAGGTCTGACTCAAAAAAAAATTTTTTTTTTTTAGAATACATATTTGTCAAGTTAGTCCTTTCTGCCATTGACATAGTAAACAATGCTGTGATAAATCTTGAAGTGTGAACTAAGGAGAAGAGGAAAAAGGACGAAGCCAGTGGCCTTAGATTCGCGATACGGTCACAGAATGCCTTGCAGGAACGTTCTAGGACAGGACTATGGAGAACACGAAAGCGGGTTAGAAGCCACAATTATAGAACAACACCAGCAAGAAAGCAGAGCTCAGCTAATCCCCCCTTCCTAAGGCAGGAAGGTCCTGTGTGAAAGCTTTCGTCTCTCTCACAGACACACACCAGCGTCCACACAGCTGGGGCTACAGGAGCTCATGCAACAGACCGGCACTGCACTCCATCCGTACTTACTGCTTTCTGGTGTGGTGCGGAAGGGGACAGAGCATACAGACTGTGTCAGTTTCTCATTCTGGAGCAGCTTTCCAAAGCAAGCACTTATTGACAGTTATAAATGGCATCTTACCGCAAGAATGGAATAAGGACGCACTGATCACATGTTTGATCAGTACAATACTTAAGGCCCGCAATACTTAAGATTTGGGATTTTAGGGGGAAAAAAATCACTATTACAGAAAATGAAGGCTTACCAATTCTAAATTTAACTTACAGATACTAAGGAATTTGAAGGGTGAGACTTTACACATCATTACAAATAGCCTATCAGATGTCTAATTTGCAGAGTTATCAACTGCCTGTTACTCGCTCTTTAAAGTGCGATTTAAATGGGTTTCCTCCACGTATACAGTCCTCATGCAGTACCAGATCTCCCACTGGAGTTTCTGTCACCTTGACTCAGTGAAGACAAGTCATGAAATGAACAAGAATGAACCCCAAGTGACTTAGTATCTGGATACAGTCTCTGGATAGTTCTTCCTGAAATTCAAAGAGCCCTGTGAGAACCCTACCATTCCTTTTTTTTTTTTTTAATTAAAAGGAAACACTGACTAAACCACAGGATAAGAGGGGTACAACTCCACACAGTTCCCACCAGCAGAACTCTGTATCCCCTCCCCTCCCCTCCCCTGATAACTTTCCTTCCTATTCTTTATCCCTCTGGGAGTATGGACCCAGGGTCATTGTGGGATGCAGAAGGTGGGAGGTCTGTCTTCCTCGCTGAACATGGGTGTTGGCAGGTCGATTCATCCTCCCAGCCTGCCTCTCTCCTTCCCTAGTGGGGCAGGTAAATCTACTTTTATTCATGTCAAAGTGCTAGTTTTCTAATTTATCAGCTTTCTGTGAGAACCTTGCCATTCTCCCCACAAATACTCTCAGGAATCAAAGCTGGCCCCAACATAGTAAAATACCTTACAAAGTAGTGAAATAAGTAAATTTATATAAAAACTATAGAACTTTGAGTGCTGAAGAAATGCTGGGCTATGTCACTGCCTTAAATTTTCCGTAGTCTCAAGCAGTGACTTCACTTGATGCAAAGCTTTTAGACTACCCCACTGGAATGCTGATCTTCTAGAAAAGTACAATGTCCATCACTACAGCTGATGTGGCAAAATCAGGCTAGCCACATGTGGTTCCCAAACCACGAGCTGCGGCTTCTTCTTCCTGGTTTTTTTTTTTTAAAGGAAATTCTTTATGACTCCCCCACTTAAGTGGAAAAAACATTTAGTTTTCTCCTTTTTAGAGATTCACATAACTGAATGGATGTCTAACATTTGAGACAATTTCCCTTTAAATATACTTTTTTTTTTCCTCCTTGGCATGTACACAGATGGTGGTACATTTTAGCAAAATAGTACTATACGCTCTTCTTAAACAACTAGGACAGACTGTTCAACAAGTTTTCTGCAAAAAAGTTAAGAGTGCTAATACTACTCTGCTATTCAGAACAATGAACCCACCTTCTCTAACCCATGTTGGACGGAGTTAGAAGATATCCTTAGTGAGCTAAGTCAGAAAGACAAAGATGAGTATGGGATGATCCCACTCATAAACAGAAGCTGAGAGAAAAAGAACAGAAACAGAAACGCAAAGCAGAAGTTGACTCAGTTTGGAGTAAGGCACCAAAGTAAAAAAAAAACAAAACAAAAAAAAAAACCCCAACAACTCTGGTGGAGGGTGAGGGGTGAGGGTGAGGGTGAGAGTATACTTTCAGCTTCACTACAGAAGGCTGGGGTAAGAACACAGACCTTTGATGGCAGGAATGGTGCTAATATACACTCCTATTAACTTATAGTCTTATAAATCACTATTTAATCAATAGGAGAGGGGAAAATAGATTCAATGTCTCAAACTTTTCGATGGCTAGACCCCAGTTCTGAGTATATACTCCTTCAGTCTAAGCACTTAAGGTTTCAAACTGGTGACCTGACTGAATTTTAACAGTTTTAACAATGGGGGGCGGGGGGAGTTTGCCTATAATCAGAATCACTTTTCTTTCCAAAGTAATTTAGAAAACAAACCCTGTCATGAGGCAGTCTCACCAGGTTACTAGACTTGGCTCAATTATCAGATTCTTTTGTTTGGAACAATCTTTGCATCTAGACCATATTAGTCTTACCAGCAATGGGTCACTGTCAGTGACTTAAGGGCAGGATGTACCTGACTTAAAATGACTAGCACTGTGCTTGCATGAAACTAATTCGATTTTATGAAATGTAAAGTCATCAGCTTCTGTTTCCTGCTAGCATCTACAGTATCTGGAAAACCAGACTCCCCATGTCAACTACCTGCCAATTTTTAATACTGATCAGATAAGCATTGGGGGGACGGGACTGAGTGAATTCAAAGTGCTCAGCATAGTTTTAAATTTCACTGGGAAAAACGAGCTTTTGTTATTTTATGAAAGTGTTTTCAGTATTTTTCAGAGCTCCAAAGCCAAGCTTTCAATTCTAAGAACACCCCAAATCTATTTCTGTGACATCAGGGTGTGTGGACGGAAATTCTCCACTTGTGTAAAAGTGGACTCGTGTTCAGAATTTCTAGCTGGGTTTTTATACTCTGGGGATTTTCATTTCCTTCGCCCCATGTTGGTCATCAGCATTCTACTAAGCTGCTTCCCAACCAGACGCCAGACTGATACAGCCAGCAGGACAGAGAGAGCTCCTCTCCCAGCTGCCCCTGGAATGTCCAGCACAGTCAAGCTCACGTGTCAGCACCTGGTGGCTTAATATACCAGCCTCCCTCTTCCGTTTTGGGATAGACCGAAGTGAGTGAAACGTTTCCAACAGCTCAGCTGAAAAACGTTCTCATGGGACTTGCCAGTGAGGTCATGGCAGCAGAATAAGAAACATTAAAAATATATATTTTGAATCTTTACCACCCAATTTTTAAAGTGATGACCTGGGTACCCTAAATGGCAGAGCCCTTCATTCACACAATTTTCATTGACGAGCAAAGGCAGAATCTTCTGTACTCTGTGACTTGTAACCTTTCCCCTTTATACCACATTGTGTGCACTTGCTTCTGTCAGCAGTCTTAGGGGCCAATGACTTTCAGTCACCCCTGAACATGCTTTAAAGTAGGCACAGTGACAACTAGCAAACGTTCAGTTGTGTTTCTTACACCATTTGAATGGTGTTCCAATGTATACATTTATTTATTTATTTTCTTTTACCAGAGCACTGCTCCGCTCTGGCTTACGGTGGTGTGGGGGATTGAACCTGGGACTTTGGAGCCTCAGGCATGAGAGTCTCTTTGCATAACCATCGTACTATCTACCCCCACCCTTGAAATATACATTTAGATGTAGGATGGAAGCTTATTTGTAAGAATAATAACTGATTTTATGAACATATCTTAAAATCACAAGTAATTTTAATGATTTTAAAATTTAGTAGCAAGCCTATTTAATTTGGAATGCAGCTGCTTTTTTTTTTCTCCCTTTCTTTATTGGGAGGATTAATGGTTTACAGTCAAGAGTAAAACACAATACTTTGTACATGGGTAACATTACCCAGTTCTCCACATAACCAGTCAACCCCCACCAGGTCCTCCTCTGCCATCAGGTTCCAGGACCTGACCCTCCTCCCACCCCAGAGTCTTTGACTTTGGTGGAAGGCACCAACCCCAGTCTGAGCTCTGTGGTAACTCTTATGAGCTGGTGAATAATATATCAGATAAGTGTTGAGCTTTGTGTTGCTGTAGGTTGCTAACACTCCTTCCTTTGTCACACTCTGATCCCTTGTGCTCAGTTTGTGGCACCTTTTAGTGGCTTAGTGACTTCAGTTTTCCAGTGTTCAGAAGTAAGGCCCCACTGGGTTTCCAATTTTGCTGAGACTACAGGAAAATATGAGCTGGCATTTGGGAAATGTATTTGAATAAACTGAAAAAAAACAACTTGCTGGTAATTTATCAAAGAGCAGGTATAAATATCTAGATGTACAAAACCAACTTTCTGTCCTCCTTTATAAAGTCATAAGTAGACCATTAAAATTAAGTTGTTTGGAAAATTCATCTGAAGATCGATCGAGGCAGAAATAATTCATATTAAAAATAAATCTTAACGTTCTCAAGGAACTCGGGGAGAATCAAAGCGTTAGTGAGTGCACAGAGAAACAAAATGAACGTCGAGGGATTTTATCACTCTCCTGAGGTTAGCTATGCACATGCTACTGGTTGCATCTGGCCTTAAATAACAGTTCCGTTTAAAGAAATATTTAAAGAGGATAGAAATATGACGGCTACCTCTGGGTATATTCTGCAAACACAGCTTGGGCTGAGGTAAGATAAACTGCCGTAGAGGCTGGGTGTTTTGTGCAGAAGTGAAGCTGCACGAACACCATCTATGTTTTGAAATCTCTCGTTCCCTGTGGAGACTCAGCTCAACTTGAGCAGCAAGTCTCCACCTTGACTACACACTGCAAACACCTGGGAGCTTTAAGCTCCACACTTCCACACCAAGACACAGTGTGTTAATGGGACAAGCCAGATATGGGAGTCTCCAAAGGCCTTCTTGGTGACTCCACTGTGCAGCCATGCTTAAAGAGGGCTGAACCTGCACTGTGCTGAGGCAAGGAAGGAGGATGTGTAGAAAAATAACGCAGGGGGAACGCTTCATCAGCGATGAGGCAGGTCTGCAGCTGTCTCCCTCTCCCTCTCCCTCTATCTCCTCTCCCTCAAAGACTCTCTCTGTCCTGTCAGATAAACAGAAATGTAATGCAAGCATTTCCGTAAACTAAAGTCGATGGCTGTTGAGAGTGTTGAGGCAGCCTACAAAAGGAAATCATACTGAGAAAGGTGGGCCTGGAGAGAAATTTAAATCAGCCCAAAGTGAAAATATCCCTGAGTGTTCTGCCTAGGGTCCAGTTACAGGACATCTCCAGTCACAATGTCCACTTGCTGTTCTGATTTGGTTAAGCATGTAGTAAACACTTCACCAGGTGATTTTTTTCTCTTCTCTTTCTCTTCCTTTCTTTCTTTCTTT